>NW_028317772.1:0-100572 GCF_055824585.1 Amblyomma mixtum | reverse complement strand
TTTTCGAGTTCACACTCACGAACACTGGTAAAACGAAGTGTTCGAATCTAGTTTGTTTTGCTCTAAAACGACGTGCCACGTCGAGTTAAGCACGAATACGTGCATTTCACGCAGTTCTGGAGATATTACGTTTTCGAGTTCACACTCACGAACACTGGTAAAACGAAGTGTTCGAATCTAGCTTGTTTTGCTCTAAAACGACGTGCCACGTCGAGTTAAGCACGAATACGTGCATTTCACGCAGTTCTGGAGATATTACGTTTTCGAGTTCACACTCACGAACACTGGTAAAACGAAGTGTTCGAATCTAGCTTGTTTTGCTCTAAAACGACGTGCCACGTCGAGTTAAGCACGAATACGTGCATTTCACGCAGTTCTGGAGATATTACGTTTTTGAGTTCACACTCACGAACACTGGTAAAACGAAGTGTTCGAATCTAGTTTGTTTTGCACTAAAACGACGTGCCACGTCGTGTTAAGCACGAATACGTGCATTTCACGCAGTTCTGGAGATATTACGTTTTTGAGTTCACACTCACGAACACTGGTAAAACGAAGTGTTCGAATCTAGTTTGTTTTGCTCTAAAACGACGTGCCACGTCGAGTTAAGCACGAATACGTGCATTTCACGCAGTTCTGGAGATATTACGTTTTTGAGTTCACACTCACGAACACTGGTAAAACGAAGTGTTCGAATCTAGCTTGTTTTGCTCTAAAACGACGTGCCACGTCGAGTTAAGCACGAATACGTGCATTTCGCGCAGTTCTGAAGATATTACGTTTTTGAGTTCACACTCACGCACACTGGTAAAACGAAGTGTTCGAATCAAGCTTGTTTTGCTCTAAAACGACGTGCCACGTCGAGTTAAGCACGAATACGTAGATTTCACGCAGTTCTGGAGATATTACGTTTTTGAGTTCACACTCACGAACACTGGTAAAACGAAGTGTTCGAATCTAGCTTGTTTTGCTCTAAAACGACGTGCCACGTCGAGTTAAGCACGAATACGTGCATTTCGCGCAGTTCTGGAGATATTACGTTTTCGAGTTCACACTCACAAACCGAAGTGTTCGAATCTAGTTTGTTTTGCTCTAAACGACGTGCCACGTCGAGTTAAGCACGAATACGTGCATTTCACGCAGTTCTGGAGATATTACGTTTCGAGTTCACACTCGCGAACACTGGTAAAACGAAGTGTTCGAATCTGGCTTGTTTTGCTCTAAAACGACGTGCCACGTCGAGTTAAGCACGAATACGTGCATTTCACGCAGTTCTGGAGATATTACGTTTTCGAGTTCACACTCACGAACACTGGTAAAACGAAGTGTTCGAATCTAGCTTGTTTAGCTCTAAAACGACGTGCCACGTCGAGTTAAGCACGAATACGTGCATTTCACGCAGTTCTGGAGATATTACGTTTTTGAGTTCACACTCACGCACACTGGTCAAACGAAGTGTTCGAATCAAGCTTGTTTTGCTCTAAAACGACGTGCCACGTCGAGTTAAGCACGAATACGTGCATTTCACGCAGTTCTGGAGATATTACGTTTTCGAGTTCACACTCACGAACACTGGTAAAACGAAGTGTTCGAATCTAGTTTGTTTTGCTCTAAAACGACGTGCCACGTCGAGTTAAGCACGAATACGTGCATTTCACGCAGTTCTGGAGTTATTACGTTTTTGAGTTCACACTCACGAACACTGGTAAAACGAAGTGTTCGGTTCTAGTTTGTTTTGCTCTAAAACGACGTGCCACGTCGAGTTAAGCACGAATACGTGCATTTCGCGCAGTTCTGGAGATATTACGTTTTCGAGTTCACACTCACGAACACTGGTAAAACGAAGTGTTCGAATCTAGTTTGTTTTGCTCTAAAACGACGTGCCACGTCGAGTTAAGCACGAATACGTGCATTTCACGCAGTTCTGGAGATATTACGTTTTTGAGTTCACACTCATGAACACTGGTAAAACGAAGTGTTCGAATCTAGCTTGTTTTGCTCTAAAACGACGTGCCACGTCGAGTTAAGCACGAATACGTGCATTTCGCGCAGTTCTGGAGCTATTACGTTTTCGAGTTCACACTCACGAACACTGGTAAAACGAAGTGTTCGAATCTAGTTTGTTTTGCTCTAAAACGACGTGCCACGTCGAGTTAGGCACGAATACGTGCATTTCACGCAGTTCTGGAGATATTACGTTTTCGAGTTCACACTCACGAACACTGGTAAAACGAAGTGTTCGAATCTAGCTTGTTTTGCTCTAAAACGACGTGCCACGTCGAGTTAAGCACGAATACGTGCATTTCACGCAGTTTCTGGAGATATTACGTTTTTGAGTTCACACTCACGAACACTGGTAAAAAGAAGTGTTCGAATCTAGCTTGTTTTGCTCTAAAACGACGTGCCACGTCGGGTTAAGCACGAATACGTGCATTTCACGCAGTTCTGGAGATATTACGTTTTTGAGTTCACACTCATGAACACTGGTAAAACGAAGTGTTCGAATCTAGCTTGTTTTGCTCTAAAACGACGTGCCACGTCGAGTTAAGCACGAATACGTGCATTTCGCGCAGTTCTGGAGATATTACGTTTTCGAGTTCACACTCACGAACACTGGTAAAACGAAGTGTTCGAATCTAGTTTGTTTTGCACTAAAACGACGTGCCACGTCGTGTTAAGCACGAATACGTGCATTTCACGCAGTTCTGGAGATATTACGTTTTTGAGTTCACACTCACGAACACTGGTAAACGAAGTGTTCGAATCTAGTTTGTTTTGCTCTAAAACGACGTGCCACGTCGAGTTAAGCACGAATACGTGCATTTCACGCAGTTCTGGAGATATTACGTTTTTGAGTTCACACTCACGAACACTGGTAAAACGAAGTGTTCGAATCTAGCTTGTTTTGCTCTAAAACGACGTGCCACGTCGAGTTAAGCACGAATACGTGCATTTCGCGCAGTTCTGGAGATATTACGTTTTTGAGTTCACACTCACGCACACTGGTAAAACGAAGTGTTCGAATCAAGCTTGTTTTGCTCTAAAAACGACGTGCCACGTCGAGTTAAGCACGAATACGTAGATTTCACGCAGTTCTGGAGATATTACGTTTTTGAGTTCACACTCACGAACACTGGTAAAACGAAGTGTTCGAATCTAGCTTGTTTTGCTCTAAAACGACGTGCCACGTCGAGTTAAGCACGAATACGTGCATTTCGCGCAGTTCTGGAGATATTACGTTTTCGAGTTCACACTCACGAACACTGGTAAAACGAAGTGTTCGAATCTAGTTTGTTTTGCTCTAAAACGACGTGCCACGTCGAGTTAAGCACGAATACGTGCATTTCACGCAGTTCTGGAGATATTACGTTTTCGAGTTCACACTCGCGAACACTGGTAAACGAAGTGTTCGAATCTGGCTTGTTTTGCTCTAAAACGACGTGCCACGTCGAGTTAAGCACGAATACGTGCATTTCACGCAGTTCTGGAGATATTACGTTTTCGAGTTCACACTCACGAACACTGGTAAAACGAAGTGTTCGAATCTAGCTTGTTTAGCTCTAAAACGACGTGCCACGTCGAGTTAAGCACGAATACGTGCATTTCACGCAGTTCTGGAGATATTACGTTTTTGAGTTCACACTCACGCACACTGGTAAAACGAAGTGTTCGAATCAAGCTTGTTTTGCTCTAAAACGACGTGCCACGTCGAGTTAAGCACGAATACGTGCATTTCACGCAGTTCTGGAGATATTACGTTTTCGAGTTCACACTCACGAACACTGGTAAAACGAAGTGTTCGAATCTAGTTTGTTTTGCTCTAAAACGACGTGCCACGTCGAGTTAAGCACGAATACGTGCATTTCACGCAGTTCTGGAGTTATTACGTTTTTGAGTTCACACTCACGAACACTGGTAAAACGAAGTGTTCGGTTCTAGTTTGTTTTGCTCTAAAACGACGTGCCACGTCGAGTTAAGCACGAATACGTGCATTTCGCGCAGTTCTGGAGATATTACGTTTTCGAGTTCACACTCACGAACACTGGTAAAACGAAGTGTTCGAATCTAGTTTGTTTTGCTCGAAAACGACGTGCCACGTCGAGTTAAGCACGAATACGTGCATTTCACGCAGTTCTGGAGATATTACGTTTTTGAGTTCACACTCATGAACACTGGTAAAACGAAGTGTTCGAATCTAGCTTGTTTTGCTCTAAAACGACGTGCCACGTCGAGTTAAGCACGAATACGTGCATTTCGCGCAGTTCTGGAGATATTACGTTTTCGAGTTCACACTCACGAACACTGGTAAAACGAAGTGTTCGAATCTAGTTTGTTTTGCTCTAAAACGACGTGCCACGTCGAGTTAGGCACGAATACGTGCATTTCACGCAGTTCTGGAGATATTACGTTTTCGAGTTCACACTCACGAACACTGGTAAAACGAAGTGTTCGAATCTAGCTTGTTTTGCTCTAAAACGACGTGCCACGTCGAGTTAAGCACGAATACGTGCATTTCACGCAGTTCTGGAGATATTACGTTTTTGAGTTCACACTCACGAACACTGGTAAAAAGAAGTGTTCGAATCTAGCTTGTTTTGCTCTAAAACGACGTGCCACGTCGGGTTAAGCACGAATACGTGCATTTCACGCAGTTCTGGAGATATTACGGTTTTGAGTTCATACTCATGAACACTGGTAAAACGAAGTGTTCGAATCTAGCTTGTTTTGCTCTAAAACGACGTGCCACGTCGAGTTAAGCACGAATACGTGCATTTCGCGCAGTTCTGGAGATATTACGTTTTCGAGTTCACACTCACGAACACTGGTAAAACGAAGTGTTCGAATCTAGTTTGTTTTGCTCTAAAACGACGTGCCACGTCGAGTTAGGCACGAATACGTGCATTTCACGCAGTTCTGGAGATATTACGTTTTCGAGTTCACACTCACGAACACTGGTAAAACGAAGTGTTCGAATCTAGCTTGTTTTGCTCTAAAACGACGTGCCACGTCGAGTTAAGCACGAATACGTGCATTTCACGCAGTTCTGGAGATATTACGTTTTTGAGTTCACACTCACGAACACTGGTAAAACGAAGTGTTCGAATCTAGCTTGTTTTGCTCTAAAACGACGTGCCACGTCGGGTTAAGCACGAATACGTGCATTTCACGCAGTTCTGGAGATATTACGTTTTCGAGTTCACACTCACGAACACTGGTAAAACGAAGTGTTCGAATCTAGCTTGTTTTGCTCTAAAACGACGTGCCACGTCGAGTTAAGCACGAATACGTGCATTTCACGCAGTTCTGGAGATATTACGTTTTCGAGTTCACACTCACGAACACTGGTAAAACGAAGTGTTCGAATCTAGCTTGTTTTGCTCTAAAACGACGTGCCACGTGGAGTTAAGCACGAATACGTGCATTTCACGCAGTTTTGGAGATATTACGTATTCGAGTTCACACTCACGAACACTGGTAAAACGAAGTGTTCGAATCTGGCTTGTTTTGCTCTAAAACGACGTGCCACGTCGAGTTAAGCACGAATACGTGCATTTCACGCAGTTCTGGAGATATTACGTTTTCGAGTTCACACTCACGCACACTGGTAAAACGAAGTGTTCGAATCTAGCTTGTTTTGCTCTAAAACGACGTGCCACGTCGAGTTAAGCACGAATACGTGCATTTCACGCAGTTCTGGAGATATTACGTTTTCGAGTTCACACTCGCGAACACTGGTAAAACGAAGTGTTCGAATCTGGCTTGTTTTGCTCTAAAACGACGTGCCACGTCGAGTTAAGCACGAATACGTGCATTTCGCGCAGTTCTGGAGATATTACGTTTTCGAGTTCACACTCACGAACACTGGTAAAACGAAGTGTTCGAATCTAGTTTGTTTTGCTCTAAAACGACGTGCCACGTCGAGTTAGGCACGAATACGTGCATTTCACGCAGTTCTGGAGATATTACGTTTTCGAGTTCACACTCACGAACACTGGTAAAACGAAGTGTTCGAATCTAGCTTGTTTTGCTCTAAAACGACGTGCCACGTCGAGTTAAGCACGAATACGTGCATTTCACGCAGTTCTGGAGATATTACGTTTTTGAGTTCACACTCACGAACACTGGTAAAACGAAGTGTTCGAATCTAGCTTGTTTTGCTCTAAAACGACGTGCCACGTCGGGTTAAGCACGAATACGTGCATTTCACGCAGTTCTGGAGATATTACGTTTTTGAGTTCACACTCACGAACACTGGTAAAACGAAGTGTTCGAATCTAGCTTGTTTTGCTCTAAAACGACGTGCCACGTCGAGTTAAGCACGAATACGTGCATTTCGCGCAGTTCTGGAGATATTACGTTTTCGAGTTCACACTCACGAACACTGGTAAAACGAAGTGTTCGAATCTAGCTTGTTTTGCTCTAAAACGACGTGCCACGTCGAGTTAAGCACGAATACGTGCATTTCACGCAGTTCTGGAGATATTACGTTTTTGAGTTCACACTCACGCACACTGGTAAAACGAAGTGTTCGAATCAAGCCTGTTTTGCTCTAAAACGACGTGCTACGTCGAGTTAAGCACGAATACGTGCATTTCACGCAGTTCTGGAGATATTACGTTTTCGAGTTCACACTCACGAACACTGGTAATACGAAGTGTTCGAATCTAGTTTGTTTTGCTCTAAAACGACGTGCCACGTCGAGTTAAGCACGAATACGTGCATTTCGCGCAGTTCTGGAGATATTACGTTTTCGAGTTCACACTCACGAACACTGGTAAAACGAAGTGTTCGAATCTAGTTTGTTTTGCTCTAAAACGACGTGCCACGTCGAGTTAAGCACGAATACGTGCATTTCACGCAGTTCTGGAGATATTACGTTTTTGAGTTCACACTCATGAACACTGGTAAAACGAAGTGTTCGAATCTAGCTTGTTTTGCTCTAAAACGACGTCCCACGTCGAGTTAAGCACGAATACGTGCATTTCGCGCAGTTCTGGAGATATTACGTTTTCGAGTTCACACTCACGAACACTGGTAAAACGAAGTGTTCGAATCTAGTTTGTTTTGCTCTAAAACGACGTGCCACGTCGAGTTAGGCACGAATACGTGCATTTCACGCAGTTCTGGAGATATTACGTTTTCGAGTTCACACTCACGAACACTGGTAAAACGAAGTGTTCGAATCTAGCTTGTTTTGCTCTAAAACGACGTGCCACGTCGAGTTAAGCACGAATACGTGCATTTCACGCAGTTCTGGAGATATTACGTTTTTGAGTTCACACTCACGAACACTGGTAAAACGAAGTGTTCGAATCTAGCTTGTTTTGCTCTAAAACGACGTGCCACGTCGGGTTAAGCACGAATACGTGCATTTCACGCAGTTCTGGAGATATTACGTTTTTGAGTTCACACTCACGAACACTGGTAAAACGAAGTGTTCGAATCTAGCTTGTTTTGCTCTAAAACGACGTGCCACGTCGAGTTAAGCACGAATACGTGCATTTCACGCAGTTCTGGAGATATAACGTTTTCGAGTTCACACTCACGAACACTGGTAAAACGAAGTGTTCGAATCTAGCTTGTTTTGCTCTAAAACGACGTGCCACGTGGAGTTAAGCACGAATACGTGCATTTCACGCAGTTCTGGAGATTTTACGTATTCGAGTTCACACTCACGAACACTGGTAAAACGAAGTGTTCGAATCTAGCTTGTTTTGCTCTAAAACGACGTGCCACGTCGAGTTAAGCACGAATACGTGCATTTCACGCAGTTCTGGAGATATTACGTTTTTGAGTTCACACTCACGCACACTGGTAAAACGAAGTGTTCGAATCAAGCTTGTTTTGCTCTAAAACGACGTGCCACGTCGAGTTAAGCACGAATACGTGCATTTCACGCAGTTCTGGAGATATTACGTTTTCGAGTTCACACTCACGAACACTGGTAAAACGAAGTGTTCGAATCTAGTTTGTTTTGCTCTAAAACGACGTGCCACGTCGAGTTAAGCACGAATACGTGCATTTCACGCAGTTCTGGAGTTATTACGTTTTTGAGTTCACACTCACGAACACTGGTAAAACGAAGTGTTCGGTTCTAGCTTGTTTTGCTCTAAAACGACGTGCCACGTCGAGTTAAGCACGAATACGTGCATTTCACGCAGTTCTGGAGATATTACGTTTTCGAGTTCACACTCACGAACACTGGTAAAACGAAGTGTTCGAATCTAGTTTGTTTTGCTCTAAAACGACGTGCCACGTCGAGTTAAGCACGAATACGTGCATTTCACGCAGTTCTGGAGATATTACGTTTTCGAGTTCACACTCACGAACACTGGTAAAACGAAGTGTTCGAATCTAGCTTGTTTTGCTCTAAAACGACGTGCCACGTCGAGTTAAGCACGAATACGTGCATTTCACGCAGTTCTGGAGATATTACGTTTTCGAGTTCACACTCACGAACACTGGTAAAACGAAGTGTTCGAATCTAGCTTGTTTTGCTCTAAAACGACGTGCCACGTCGAGTTAAGCACGAATACGTGCATTTCACGCAGTTCTGGAGATATTACGTTTTTGAGTTCACACTCACGAACACTGGTAAAACGAAGTGTTCGAATCTAGTTTGTTTTGCTCTAAAACGACGTGCCACGTCGTGTTAAGCACGAATACGTGCATTTCACGCAGTTCTGGAGATATTACGTTTTTGAGTTCACACTCACGAACACTGGTAAAACGAAGTGTTCGAATCTAGTTTGTTTTGCTCTAAAACGACGTGCCACGTCGAGTTAAGCACGAATACGTGCATTTCACGCAGTTCTGGAGATATTACGTTTTTGAGTTCACACTCACGAACACTGGTAAAACGAAGTGTTCGAATCTAGCTTGTTTTGCTCTAAAACGACGTGCCACGTCGAGTTAAGCACGAATACGTGCATTTCGCGCAGTTCTGGAGATATTACGTTTTCGAGTTCACACTCACGAACACTGGTAAAACGAAGTGTTCGAATCTAGTTTGTTTTGCTCTAAAACGACGTGCCACGTCGAGTTAAGCACGAATACGTGCATTTCACGCAGTTCTGGAGATATTACGTTTTCGAGTTCACACTCACGAACACTGGTAAAACGAAGTGTTCGAATCTAGCTTGTTTTGCTCTAAAACGACGTGCCACGTCGAGTTAAGCACGAATACGTGCATTTCACGCAGTTCTGGAGGTATTACGTTTTTGAGTTCACACTCACGCACACTGGTAAAACGAAGTGTTCGAATCAAGCTTGTTTTGCTCTAAAACGACGTGCCACGTCGAGTTAAGCACGAATACATGCATTTCACGCAGTTCTGGAGATATTACGTTTTCGAGTTCACACTCACGAACACTGGTAAAACGAAGTGTTCGAATCTAGTTTGTTTTGCTCTAAAACGACGTGCCACGTCGAGTTAAGCACGAATACGTGCATTTCACGCAGTTCTGGAGATATTCCGTTTTCGAGTTCACACTCACGAACACTGGTAAAACGAAGTGTTCGAATCTAGTTTGTTTTGCTCTAAAACGACGTGCCACGTCGAGTTAAGCACGAATACGTGCATTTCGCGCAGTTCTGGAGATATTACGTTTTCGAGTTCACACTCACCAACACTGGTAAAACGAAGTGTTCGAATCTAGATTGTTTTTTCTCTAAAACGACGTGCCACGTGGAGTTAAGCACGAATACGTGCATTTCACGCAGTTCTGGAGATATTACGTTTTTGAGTTCACACTCACGAACACTGGTAAAACGAAGTGTTCGAATCTAGTTTGTTTTGCTCTAAAACGACGTGCCACGTCGAGTTAAGCACGAATACGTGCATTTCACGCAGTTGTGGAGATATTACGTTTTTGAGTTCACACTCACGAACACTGGTAAAACGAAGTGTTCGAATCTAGTTTGTTTTGCTCTAAAACGACGTGCCACGTCGAGTTAAGCACGAATACGTGCATTTCACGCAGTTCTGGAGATATTACGTTTTTGAGTTCACACTCACGAACACTGGTAAAACGAAGTGTTCGAATCTGGCTTGTTTTGCTCTAAAACGACGTGCCACGTCGAGTTAAGCACGAATACGTGCATTTCACGCAGTTCTGGAGATATTACGTTTTTGCGTTCACACTCACGCACACTGGTAAAACGAAGTGTTCGAATCAAACTTGTTTTGCTCTAAAACGACGTGCCACGTCGAGTTAAGCACGAATACGTGCATTTCACGCAGTTCTGGAGATATTACGTTTTCGAGTTCACACTCACGAACACTGGTAATACGAAGTGTTCGAATCTAGTTTGTTTTGCTCTAAAACGACGTGCCACGTCGAGTTAAGCACGAATACGTGCATTTCACGCAGTTCTGGAGATATTACGTTTTTGAGTTCACACTCACGAACACTGGTAAAACGAAGTGTTCGGTTCTAGCTTGTTTTGCTCTAAAACGACGTGCCACGTCGAGTTAAGCACGAATACGTGCATTTCACGCAGTTCTGGAGATATTACGTTTTCGAGTTCAAACTCACGAACACTAGTAAAACGAAGTGTTCGAATCTAGTTTGTTTTGCTCTAAAACGACGTGCCACGTCGACTTAAGCACGAATACGTACATTTCACGCAGTTCTGGAGATATTACGTTTTCGAGTTCACACTCACGAACACTGGTAAAACGAAGTGTTCGAATCTAGCTTGTTTTGCTCTAAAACGACGTGCCACGTCGAGTTAAGCACGAATACGTGCATTTCACGCAGTTCTGGAGATATTACGTTTTTGAGTTCACACTCACGCACACTGGTAAAACGAAGTGTTCGAATCAAGCTTGTTTTGCTCTAAAACGACGTGCCACGTCGAGTTAAGCACGAATACATGCATTTCACGCAGTTCTGGAGATATTACGTTTTCGAGTTCACACTCACGAACACTGGTAAAACGAAGTGTTCGAATCTAGTTTGTTTTGCTCTAAAACGACGTGCCACGTCGAGTTAAGCACGAATACGTGCATTTCACGCAGTTCTGGAGATATTACGTTTTCGAGTTCACACTCGCGAACACTGGTAAAACGAAGTGTTCGAATCTAGTTTGTTTTGCTCTAAAACGACGTGCCACGTCGAGTTAAGCACGAATACGTGCATTTCGCGCAGTTCTGGAGATATTACGTTTTCGAGTTCACACTCACCAACACTGGTAAAACGAAGTGTTCGAATCTAGATTGTTTTGCTCTAAAACGACGTGCCACGTCGAGTTAAGCACGAATACGTGCATTTCACGCAGTTCTGGAGATATTACGTTTTTGAGTTCACACTCACGAACACTGGTAAAACGAAGTGTTCGAATCTTGTTTGTTTTGCTCTAAAACGACGTGCCACGTCGAGTTAAGCACGAATACGTGCATTTCACGCAGTTCTGGAGATATTACGTTTTCGAGTTCACACTCACGAACACTGGTAAAACGAAGTGTTCGAATCTAGCTTGTTTTGCTCTAAAACGACGTGCCACGTGGAGTTAAGCACGAATACGTGCATTTCACGCAGTTCTGGAGATATTACGTATTCGAGTTCACACTCACGAACACTGGTAAAACGAAGTGTTCGAATCTAGCTTGTTTTGCTCTAAAACGACGTGCCACGTCGAGTTAAGCACGAATACGTGCATTTCACGCAGTTCTGGAGATATTACGTTTTTGAGTTCACACTCACGCACACTGGTAAAACGAAGTGTTCGAATCAAGCTTGTTTTGCTCTAAAACTACGTGCCACGTCGAGTTAAGCACGAATACGTGCATTTCACGCAGTTCTGGAGATATTACGTTTTCGAGTTCACACTCACGAACACTGGTAAAACGAAGTGTTCGAATCTAGTTTGTTTTGCTCTAAAACGACGTGCCACGTCGAGTTAAGCACGAATACGTGCATTTCACGCAGTTCTGGAGTTATTACGTTTTTGAGTTCACACTCACGAACACTGGTAAAACGAAGTGTTCGGTTCTAGCTTGTTTTGCTCTAAAACGACGTGCCACGTCGAGTTAAGCACGAATACGTGCATTTCACGCAGTTCTGGAGATATTACGTTTTCGAGTTCACACTCACGAACACTGGTAAAACGAAGTGTTCGAATCTAGTTTGTTTTGCTCTAAAACGACGTGCCACGTCGAGTTAAGCACGAATACGTGCATTTCACGCAGTTCTGGAGATATTACGTTTTCGAGTTCACACTCACGAACACTGGTAAAACGAAGTGTTCGAATCTAGCTTGTTTTGCTCTAAAACGACGTGCCACGTCGAGTTAAGCACGAATACGTGCATTTCACGCAGTTCTGGAGATATTACGTTTTTGAGTTCACACTCACGCACACTGGTAAAACGAAGTGTTCGAATCAAGCCTGTTTTGCTCTAAAACGACGTGCTACGTCGAGTTAAGCACGAATACGTGCATTTCACGCAGTTCTGGAGATATTACGTTTTCGAGTTCACACTCACGAACACTGGTAATACGAAGTGTTCGAATCTAGTTTGTTTTGCTCTAAAACGACGTGCCACGTCGAGTTAAGCACGAATACGTGCATTTCGCGCAGTTCTGGAGATATTACGTTTTCGAGTTCACACTCACGAACACTGGTAAAACGAAGTGTTCGAATCTAGTTTGTTTTGCTCTAAAACGACGTGCCACGTCGAGTTAAGCACGAATACGTGCATTTCACGCAGTTCTGGAGATATTACGTTTTTGAGTTCACACTCATGAACACTGGTAAAACGAAGTGTTCGAATCTAGCTTGTTTTGCTCTAAAACGACGTGCCACGTCGAGTTAAGCACGAATACGTGCATTTCGCGCAGTTCTGGAGATATTACGTTTTCGAGTTCACACTCACGAACACTGGTAAAACGAAGTGTTCGAATCTAGTTTGTTTTGCTCTAAAACGACGTGCCACGTCGAGTTAGGCACGAATACGTGCATTTCACGCAGTTCTGGAGATATTACGTTTTCGAGTTCACACTCACGAACACTGGTAAAACGAAGTGTTCGAATCTAGCTTGTTTTGCTCTAAAACGACGTGCCACGTCGAGTTAAGCACGAATACGTGCATTTCACGCAGTTCTGGAGATATTACGTTTTTGAGTTCACACTCACGAACACTGGTAAAACGAAGTGTTCGAATCTAGCTTGTTTTGCTCTAAAACGACGTGCCACGTCGGGTTAAGCACGAATACGTGCATTTCACGCAGTTCTGGAGATATTACGTTTTTGAGTTCACACTCACGAACACTGGTAAAACGAAGTGTTCGAATCTAGCTTGTTTTGCTCTAAAACGACGTGCCACGTCGAGTTAAGCACGAATACGTGCATTTCACGCAGTTCTGGAGATATAACGTTTTCGAGTTCACACTCACGAACACTGGTAAAACGAAGTGTTCGAATCTAGCTTGTTTTGCTCTAAAACGACGTGCCACGTGGAGTTAAGCACGAATACGTGCATTTCACGCAGTTCTGGAGATATTACGTATTCGAGTTCACACTCACGAACACTGGTAAAACGAAGTGTTCGAATCTAGCTTGTTTTGCTCTAAAACGACGTGCCACGTCGAGTTAAGCACGAATACGTGCATTTCACGCAGTTCTGGAGATATTACGTTTTTGAGTTCACACTCACGCACACTGGTAAAACGAAGTGTTCGAATCAAGCTTGTTTTGCTCTAAAACGACGTGCCACGTCGAGTTAAGCACGAATACGTGCATTTCACGCAGTTCTGGAGATATTACGTTTTCGAGTTCACACTCACGAACACTGGTAAAACGAAGTGTTCGAATCTAGTTTGTTTTGCTCTAAAACGACGTGCCACGTCGAGTTAAGCACGAATACGTGCATTTCACGCAGTTCTGGAGTTATTACGTTTTTGAGTTCACACTCACGAACACTGGTAAAACGAAGTGTTCGGTTCTAGCTTGTTTTGCTCTAAAACGACGTGCCACGTCGAGTTAAGCACGAATACGTGCATTTCACGCAGTTCTGGAGATATTACGTTTTCGAGTTCACACTCACGAACACTGGTAAAACGAAGTGTTCGAATCTAGTTTGTTTTGCTCTAAAACGACGTGCCACGTCGAGTTAAGCACGAATACGTGCATTTCACGCAGTTCTGGAGATATTACGTTTTCGAGTTCACACTCACGAACACTGGTAAAACGAAGTGTTCGAATCTAGCTTGTTTTGCTCTAAAACGACGTGCCACGTCGAGTTAAGCACGAATACGTGCATTTCACGCAGTTCTGGAGATATTACGTTTTCGAGTTCACACTCACGAACACTGGTAAAACGAAGTGTTCGAATCTAGCTTGTTTTGCTCTAAAACGACGTGCCACGTCGAGTTAAGCACGAATACGTGCATTTCACGCAGTTCTGGAGATATTACGTTTTTGAGTTCACACTCACGAACACTGGTAAAACGAAGTGTTCGAATCTAGTTTGTTTTGCTCTAAAACGACGTGCCACGTCGTGTTAAGCACGAATACGTGCATTTCACGCAGTTCTGGAGATATTACGTTTTTGAGTTCACACTCACGAACACTGGTAAAACGAAGTGTTCGAATCTAGTTTGTTTTGCTCTAAAACGACGTGCCACGTCGAGTTAAGCACGAATACGTGCATTTCACGCAGTTCTGGAGATATTACGTTTTTGAGTTCACACTCACGAACACTGGTAAAACGAAGTGTTCGAATCTAGCTTGTTTTGCTCTAAAACGACGTGCCACGTCGAGTTAAGCACGAATACGTGCATTTCGCGCAGTTCTGGAGATATTACGTTTTCGAGTTCACACTCACGAACACTGGTAAAACGAAGTGTTCGAATCTAGTTTGTTTTGCTCTAAAACGACGTGCCACGTCGAGTTAAGCACGAATACGTGCATTTCACGCAGTTCTGGAGATATTACGTTTTCGAGTTCACACTCACGAACACTGGTAAAACGAAGTGTTCGAATCTAGCTTGTTTTGCTCTAAAACGACGTGCCACGTCGAGTTAAGCACGAATACGTGCATTTCACGCAGTTCTGGAGGTATTACGTTTTTGAGTTCACACTCACGCACACTGGTAAAACGAAGTGTTCGAATCAAGCTTGTTTTGCTATAAAACGACGTGCCACGTCGAGTTAAGCACGAATACATGCATTTCACGCAGTTCTGGAGATATTACGTTTTCGAGTTCACACTCACGAACACTGGTAAAACGAAGTGTTCGAATCTAGTTTGTTTTGCTCTAAAACGACGTGCCACGTCGAGTTAAGCACGAATACGTGCATTTCACGCAGTTCTGGAGATATTACGTTTTCGAGTTCACACTCACGAACACTGGTAAAACGAAGTGTTCGAATCTAGTTTGTTTTGCTCTAAAACGACGTGCCACGTCGAGTTAAGCACGAATACGTGCATTTCGCGCAGTTCTGGAGATATTACGTTTTCGAGTTCACACTCACCAACACTGGTAAAACGAAGTGTTCGAATCTAGATTGTTTTTTCTCTAAAACGACGTGCCACGTCGAGTTAAGCACGAACATGTAACAAGTGAAGGCGGGCTAGTTGGTGGTTGACAATGGAGTGCATATTGCAACCGCGCTAAAACGACGCAGGACAAGAAAGGAAAGCACAGGACAAGACGCGGAACTTCAACTAAAGTTTACTACGGGAAAACCACATTTATACCGGAAACGTAATCACACCAGATAAACAGCCGAAACCATCAAATAACACAGGCACGATGGCGCGCGTGGCACAAGTTCACATCTAGGTAGTTTAACTCTTTCTTAGATAAAGATACTGAAGTGGAGCTGATGCAACGGTCATTTTCTTTTTTTATGCAGTAGGCTTCAAAGATTTCCCTGCTAAGCTGGGTCGTCAATTTTTTTAAGACAATTGTGTCGCGGAACCTGGGTGTGCAATTATTACAATGGCGACAATGTTTTGCCAGTTCCCCGCCTCCCGCCAATGATTCAACAGCGGCGCGATGCTCCTGAAGTCTGACATTCAGGCATCGTCCAGTTTGCCCAATGTAGCAATTCCCACATGAGAGGGGTATTTTGTACACCACCCCCGTTTTGCAGGGAACGAACCTGTCTACGTGCTTAGTGCGGCACTCGTTCTTTTTTGCCCTTCCCTGCACCATATTGCACATGCCCGAAAGCTTTTTGGGCGCCGTGAATACCACCGGGACATCGCATTTCTGCGACTATAGTTAATTTTGAGGGGAAGAATTTCATTCAGAAGCATGGTGTGTGCATTGGTTCATGTATTGCCCCATTGTTAAGTGACATCTTTTTATCATATTGTGACAAGCGAATCGCTGCCAGCCTCGACAGAGCCCACTCGGCTAAGATTTTTAGATATGTTGACGATTATGCTATTTTCTTAAAAGGGGTGTCTCCAGAAGGGGCCATTACATTAGTGAACGGAATCCTTAAAATCTTCAGTGAGTGTGCCTTTGGATTGAAATTCACCCATGAGTTGCCATCGCAGGGATGCTTGCAGTTTTTGGACATATGTATTGTCACGAGTGCTAGTGGAACCCAGGTGTGTTGGAGGTACCAGCCTCGCTCAAAAAAAGGTATTTTAAACCACCAGTCAGCGCATTCAAAGCTTATTAAAAGGGGAATAGCAAAAAACTGCCTGCGCGCTGCTCTTGACAAGTCTTGCCCACATGAAATGCAGGATAGCGTGCGATATCAATTACAACGTCTGAGTAGTGCTGGTTTTCCTCAAGAGATGGTCACCTCGGTGATAGAAGCCCTTGCCAAGGAAGCCCGTTGCCCACCGAAGCACAGCCTAAGTGAAGAACCGCAACGCCGGAGACCCGTGGCAATGCCATACTTCCACCAGATCTCCCATCGCCTTAAAAAAGTGGCCATGAAATGCGATGTCCCGGTGGTATTCACGGCGCCCAAAAAAGCTTTCGGGCATGTGCAATATGGTGCAGGGAAGGGCAAAAAAGAACGAGTGCCGCACTAAGCACGTAGACAGGTTCGTTCCCTGCAAAACGGGGGTGGTGTACAAAATACCCCTCTCATGTGGGAATTGCTACATTGGGCAAACTGGACGATGCCTGAATGTCAGACTTCAGGAGCATCGCGCCGCTGTTGAATCATTGGCGGGAGGCGGGGAACTGGCAAAACATTGTCGCCATTGTAATAATTGCACACCCAGGTTCCGCGACACAATTGTCTTAAAAAAATTGACGACCCAGCTTAGCAGGGAAATCTTTGAAGCCTACTGCATAAAAAAAGAAAATGACCGTTGCATCAGCTCCACTTCAGTATCTTTATCTAAGAAAGAGTTAAACTACCTAGATGTGAACTTGTGCCACGCGCGCCATCGTGCCTGTGTTATTTGATGGTTTCGGCTGTTTATCTGGTGTGATTACGTTTCCGGTATAAATGTGGTTTTCCCGTAGTAAACTTTAGTTGAAGTTCCGCGTCTTGTCCTGTGCTTTCCTTTCTTGTCCTGCGTCGTTTTAGCGCGGTTGCAATATGCACTCCATTATTAAGCACGAATACGTGCATTTCACGCAGTTCTGGAGATATTACGTTTTTGAGTTCACACTCACGAACACTGGTAAAACGAAGTGTTCGAATCTAGTTTGTTTTGCTCTAAAACGACGTGCCACGTCGAGTTAAGCACGAATACGTGCATTTCACGCAGTTGTGGAGATATTACGTTTTTGAGTTCACACTCACGAACACTGGTAAAACGAAGTGTTCGAATCTAGTTTGTTTTGCTCTAAAACGACGTGCCACGTCGAGTTAAGCACGAATACGTGCATTTCACGCAGTTCTGGAGATATTACGTTTTTGAGTTCACACTCACGAACACTGGTAAAACGAAGTGTTCGAATCTGGCTTGTTTTGCTCTAAAACGACGTGCCACGTCGAGTTAAGCACGAATACGTGCATTTCACGCAGTTCTGGAGATATTACGTTTTCGAGTTCACACTCACGAACACTGGTAATACGAAGTGTTCGAATCTAGTTTGTTTTGCTCTAAAACGACGTGCCACGTCGAGTTAAGCACGAATACGTGCATTTCACGCAGTTCTGGAGATATTACGTTTTTGAGTTCACACTCACGAACACTGGTAAAACGAAGTGTTCGGTTCTAGCTTGTTTTGCTCTAAAACGACGTGCCACGTCGAGTTAAGCACGAATACGTGCATTTCACGCAGTTCTGGAGATATTACGTTTTCGAGTTCACACTCACGAACACTAGTAAAACGAAGTGTTCGAATCTAGTTTGTTTTGCTCTAAAACGACGTGCCACGTCGAGTTAAGCACGAATACGTACATTTCACGCAGTTCTGGAGATATTACGTTTTCGAGTTCACACTCACGAACACTGGTAAAACGAAGTGTTCGAATCTAGCTTGTTTTGCTCTAAAACGACGTGCCACGTCGAGTTAAGCACGAATACGTGCATTTCGCGCAGTTCTGGAGATATTACGTTTTCGAGTTCACACTCACGAACACTGGTAAAACGAAGTGTTCGAATCTAGTTTGTTTTGCTCTAAAACGACGTGCCACGTCGAGTTAAGCACGAATACGTGCATTTCACGCAGTTCTGGAGATATTACGTTTTCGAGTTCACACTCACGAACACTGGTAAAACGAAGTGTTCGAATCTAGCTTGTTTTGCTCTAAAACGACGTGCCACGTCGAGTTAAGCACGAATACGTGCATTTCACGCAGTTCTGGAGGTATTACGTTTTTGAGTTCACACTCACGCACACTGGTAAAACGAAGTGTTCGAATCAAGCTTGTTTTGCTCTAAAACGACGTGCCACGTCGAGTTAAGCACGAATACATGCATTTCACGCAGTTCTGGAGATATTACGTTTTCGAGTTCACACTCACGAACACTGGTAAAACGAAGTGTTCGAATCTAGTTTGTTTTGCTCTAAAACGACGTGCCACGTCGAGTTAAGCACGAATACGTGCATTTCACGCAGTTCTGGAGATATTACGTTTTCGAGTTCACACTCACGAACACTGGTAAAACGAAGTGTTCGAATCTAGTTTGTTTTGCTCTAAAACGACGTGCCACGTCGAGTTAAGCACGAATACGTGCATTTCGCGCAGTTCTGGAGATATTACGTTTTCGAGTTCACACTCACCAACACTGGTAAAACGAAGTGTTCGAATCTAGATTGTTTTTTCTCTAAAACGACGTGCCACGTCGAGTTAAGCACGAACATGTAACAAGTGAAGGCGGGCTAGTTGGTGGTTGACAATGGAGTGCATATTGCAACCGCGCTAAAACGACGCAGGACAAGAAAGGAAAGCACAGGACAAGACGCGGAACTTCAACTAAAGTTTACTACGGGAAAACCACATTTATACCGGAAACGTAATCACACCAGATAAACAGCCGAAACCATCAAATAACACAGGCACGATGGCGCGCGTGGCACAAGTTCACATCTAGGTAGTTTAACTCTTTCTTAGATAAAGATACTGAAGTGGAGCTGATGCAACGGTCATTTTCTTTTTTTATGCAGTAGGCTTCAAAGATTTCCCTGCTAAGCTGGGTCGTCAATTTTTTTAAGACAATTGTATCGCGGAACCTGGGTGTGCAATTATTACAATGGCGACAATGTTTTGCCAGTTCCCCGCCTCCCGCCAATGATTCAACAGCGGCGCGATGCTCCTGAAGTCTGACATTCAGGCATCGTCCAGTTTGCCCAATGTAGCAATTCCCACATGAGAGGGGTATTTTGTACACCACCCCCGTTTTGCAGGGAACCTGTCTACGTGCTTAGTGCGGCACTCGTTCTTTTTTGCCCTTCCCTGCACCATATTGCACATGCCCGAAAGCTTTTTGGGCGCCGTGAATACCACCGGGACATCGCATTTCTGCGACTATAGTTAATTTTGAGGGGAAGAATTTCATTCAGAAGCATGGTGTGTGCATTGGTTCATGTATTGCCCCATTGTTAAGTGACATCTTTTTATCATATTGTGACAAGCGAATCGCTGCCAGCCTCGACAGAGCCCACTCGGCTAAGATTTTTAGATATGTTGACGATTATGCTATTTTCTTAAAAGGGGTGTCTCCAGAAGGGGCCATTACATTAGTGAACGGAATCCTTAAAATCTTCAGTGAGTGTGCCTTTGGATTGAAATTCACCCATGAGTTGCCATCGCAGGGATGCTTGCAGTTTTTGGACATATGTATTGTCACGAGTGCTAGTGGAACCCAGGTGTGTTGGAGGTACCAGCCTCGCTCAAAAAAAGGTATTTTAAACCACCAGTCAGCGCATTCAAAGCTTATTAAAAGGGGAATAGCAAAAAACTGCCTGCGCGCTGCTCTTGACAAGTCTTGCCCACATGAAATGCAGGATAGCGTGCGATATCAATTACAACGTCTGAGTAGTGCTGGTTTTCCTCAAGAGATGGTCACCTCGGTGATAGAAGCCCTTGCCAAGGAAGCCCGTTGCCCACCGAAGCACAGCCTAAGTGAAGAACCGCAACGCCGGAGACCCGTGGCAATGCCATACTTCCACCAGATCTCCCATCGCCTTAAAAAAGTGGCCATGAAATGCGATGTCCCGGTGGTATTCACGGCGCCCAAAAAAGCTTTCGGGCATGTGCAATATGGTGCAGGGAAGGGCAAAAAAGAACGAGTGCCGCACTAAGCACGTAGACAGGTTCGTTCCCTGCAAAACGGGGGTGGTGTACAAAATACCCCTCTCATGTGGGAATTGCTACATTGGGCAAACTGGACGATGCCTGAATGTCAGACTTCAGGAGCATCGCGCCGCTGTTGAATCATTGGCGGGAGGCGGGGAACTGGCAAAACATTGTCGCCATTGTAATAATTGCACACCCAGGTTCCGCGACACAATTGTCTTAAAAAAATTGACGACCCAGCTTAGCAGGGAAATCTTTGAAGCCTACTGCATAAAAAAAGAAAATGACCGTTGCATCAGCTCCACTTCAGTATCTTTATCTAAGAAAGAGTTAAACTACCTAGATGTGAACTTGTGCCACGCGCGCCATCGTGCCTGTGTTATTTGATGGTTTCGGCTGTTTATCTGGTGTGATTACGTTTCCGGTATAAATGTGGTTTTCCCGTAGTAAACTTTAGTTGAAGTTCCGCGTCTTGTCCTGTGCTTTCCTTTCTTGTCCTGCGTCGTTTTAGCGCGGTTGCAATATGCACTCCATTATTAAGCACGAATACGTGCATTTCACGCAGTTCTGGAGATATTACGTTTTTGAGTTCACACTCACGAACACTGGTAAAACGAAGTGTTCGAATCTAGTTTGTTTTGCTCTAAAACGACGTGCCACGTCGAGTTAAGCACGAATACGTGCATTTCACGCAGTTGTGGAGATATTACGTTTTTGAGTTCACACTCACGAACACTGGTAAAACGAAGTGTTCGAATCTAGTTTGTTTTGCTCTAAAACGACGTGCCACGTCGAGTTAAGCACGAATACGTGCATTTCACGCAGTTCTGGAGATATTACGTTTTTGAGTTCACACTCACGAACACTGGTAAAACGAAGTGTTCGAATCTGGCTTGTTTTGCTCTAAAACGACGTGCCACGTCGAGTTAAGCACGAATACGTGCATTTCACGCAGTTCTGGAGATATTACGTTTTTGAGTTCACACTCACGCACACTGGTAAAACGAAGTGTTCGAATCAAGCTTGTTTTGCTCTAAAACGACGTGCCACGTCGAGTTAAGCACGAATACGTGCATTTCACGCAGTTCTGGAGATATTACGTTTTCGAGTTCACACTCACGAACACTGGTAATACGAAGTGTTCGAATCTAGTTTGTTTTGCTCTAAAACGACGTGCCACGTCGAGTTAAGCACGAATACGTGCATTTCACGCAGTTCTGGAGATATTACGTTTTTGAGTTCACACTCACGAACACTGGTAAAACGAAGTGTTCGGTTCTAGCTTGTTTTGCTCTAAAACGACGTGCCACGTCGAGTTAAGCACGAATACGTGCATTTCACGCAGTTCTGGAGATATTACGTTTTCGAGTTCACACTCACGAACACTAGTAAAACGAAGTGTTCGAATCTAGTTTGTTTTGCTCTAAAACGACGTGCCACGTCGAGTTAAGCACGAATACGTACATTTCACGCAGTTCTGGAGATATTACGTTTTCGAGTTCACACTCACGAACACTGGTAAAACGAAGTGTTCGAATCTAGCTTGTTTTGCTCTAAAACGACGTGCCACGTCGAGTTAAGCACGAATACGTGCATTTCACGCAGTTCTGGAGATATTACGTTTTTGAGTTCACACTCACGCACACTGGTAAAACGAAGTGTTCGAATCAAGCTTGTTTTGCTCTAAAACGACGTGCCACGTCGAGTTAAGCACGAATACATGCATTTCACGCAGTTCTGGAGATATTACGTTTTCGAGTTCACACTCACGAACACTGGTAAAACGAAGTGTTCGAATCTAGTTTGTTTTGCTCTAAAACGACGTGCCACGTCGAGTTAAGCACGAATACGTGCATTTCACGCAGTTCTGGAGATATTACGTTTTCGAGTTCACACTCGCGAACACTGGTAAAACGAAGTGTTCGAATCTAGTTTGTTTTGCTCTAAAACGACGTGCCACGTCGAGTTAAGCACGAATACGTGCATTTCGCGCAGTTCTGGAGATATTACGTTTTCGAGTTCACACTCACCAACACTGGTAAAACGAAGTGTTCGAATCTAGATTGTTTTGCTCTAAAACGACGTGCCACGTCGAGTTAAGCACGAATACGTGCATTTCACGCAGTTCTGGAGATATTACGTTTTTGAGTTCACACTCACGAACACTGGTAAAACGAAGTGTTCGAATCTAGTTTGTTTTGCTCTAAAACGACGTGCCACGTCGAGTTAAGCACGAATACGTGCATTTCACGCAGTTCTGGAGATATTACGTTTTCGAGTTCACACTCACGAACACTGGTAAAACGAAGTGTTCGAATCTAGCTTGTTTTGCTCTAAAACGACGTGCCACGTGGAGTTAAGCACGAATACGTGCATTTCACGCAGTTCTGGAGATATTACGTATTCGAGTTCACACTCACGAACACTGGTAAAACGAAGTGTTCGAATCTAGCTTGTTTTGCTCTAAAACGACGTGCCACGTCGAGTTAAGCACGAATACGTGCATTTCACGCAGTTCTGGAGATATTACGTTTTTGAGTTCACACTCACGCACACTGGTAAAACGAAGTGTTCGAATCAAGCTTGTTTTGCTCTAAAACGACGTGCCACGTCGAGTTAAGCACGAATACGTGCATTTCACGCAGTTCTGGAGATATTACGTTTTCGAGTTCACACTCACGAACACTGGTAAAACGAAGTGTTCGAATCTAGTTTGTTTTGCTCTAAAACGACGTGCCACGTCGAGTTAAGCACGAATACGTGCATTTCACGCAGTTCTGGAGTTATTACGTTTTTGAGTTCACACTCACGAACACTGGTAAAACGAAGTGTTCGGTTCTAGCTTGTTTTGCTCTAAAACGACGTGCCACGTCGAGTTAAGCACGAATACGTGCATTTCACGCAGTTCTGGAGATATTACGTTTTCGAGTTCACACTCACGAACACTGGTAAAACGAAGTGTTCGAATCTAGTTTGTTTTGCTCTAAAACGACGTGCCACGTCGAGTTAAGCACGAATACGTGCATTTCACGCAGTTCTGGAGATATTACGTTTTCGAGTTCACACTCACGAACACTGGTAAAACGAAGTGTTCGAATCTAGCTTGTTTTGCTCTAAAACGACGTGCCACGTCGAGGTAAGCACGAATACGTGCATTTCACGCAGTTCTGGAGATATTACGTTTTCGAGTTCACACTCACGAACACTGGTAAAACGAAGTGTTCGAATCTAGCTTGTTTTGCTCTAAAACGACGTGCCACGTCGAGTTAAGCACGAATACGTGCATTTCACGCAGTTCTGGAGATATTACGTTTTTGAGTTCACACTCACGAACACTGGTAAAACGAAGTGTTCGAATCTAGTTTGTTTTGCTCTAAAACGACGTGCCACGTCGTGTTAAGCACGAATACGTGCATTTCACGCAGTTCTGGAGATATTACGTTTTTGAGTTCACACTCACGAACACTGGTAAAACGAAGTGTTCGAATCTAGTTTGTTTTGCTCTAAAACGACGTGCCACGTCGAGTTAAGCACGAATACGTGCATTTCACGCAGTTCTGGAGATATTACGTTTTTGAGTTCACACTCACGAACACTGGTAAAACGAAGTGTTCGAATCTAGCTTGTTTTGCTCTAAAACGACGTGCCACGTCGAGTTAAGCACGAATACGTGCATTTCGCGCAGTTCTGGAGATATTACGTTTTCGAGTTCACACTCACGAACACTGGTAAAACGAAGTGTTCGAATCTAGTTTGTTTTGCTCTAAAACGACGTGCCACGTCGAGTTAAGCACGAATACGTGCATTTCACGCAGTTCTGGAGATATTACGTTTTCGAGTTCACACTCACGAACACTGGTAAAACGAAGTGTTCGAATCTAGCTTGTTTTGCTCTAAAACGACGTGCCACGTCGAGTTAAGCACGAATACGTGCATTTTACGCAGTTCTGGAGATATTACGTTTTTGAGTTCACACTCACGCACACTGGTAAAACGAAGTGTTCGAATCAAGCTTGTTTTGCTCTAAAACGACGTGCCACGTCGAGTTAAGCACGAATACATGCATTTCACGCAGTTCTGGAGATATTACGTTTTCGAGTTCACACTCACGAACACTGGTAAAACGAAGTGTTCGAATCTAGTTTGTTTTGCTCTAAAACGACGTGCCACGTCGAGTTAAGCACGAATACGTGCATTTCACGCAGTTCTGGAGATATTACGTTTTCGAGTTCACACTCACGAACACTGGTAAAACGAAGTGTTCGAATCTAGTTTGTTTTGCTCTAAAACGACGTGCCACGTCGAGTTAAGCACGAATACGTGCATTTCGCGCAGTTCTGGAGATATTACGTTTTCGAGTTCACACTCACCAACACTGGTAAAACGAAGTGTTCGAATCTAGATTGTTTTTTCTCTAAAACGACGTGCCACGTCGAGTTAAGCACGAATACGTGCATTTCACGCAGTTCTGGAGATATTACGTTTTTGAGTTCACACTCACGAACACTGGTAAAACGAAGTGTTCGAATCTAGTTTGTTTTGCTCTAAAACGACGTGCCACGTCGAGTTAAGCACGAATACGTGCATTTCACGCAGTTGTGGAGATATTACGTTTTTGAGTTCACACTCACGAACACTGGTAAAACGAAGTGTTCGAATCTAGTTTGTTTTGCTCTAAAACGACGTGCCACGTCGAGTTAAGCACGAATACGTGCATTTCACGCAGTTCTGGAGATATTACGTTTTTGAGTTCACACTCACGAACACTGGAAAAACGAAGTGTTCGAATCTAGCTTGTTTTGCTCTAAAACGACGTGCCACGTCGAGTTAAGCACGAATACGTGCATTTCGCGCAGTTCTGGAGATATTACGTTTTTGAGTTCACACTCACGAACACTGGTAAAACGAAGTGTTCGAATCTAGTTTGTTTTGCTCTAAAACGACGTGCCACGTCGAGTTAAGCACGAATACGTGCATTTCACGCAGTTCTGGAGATATTACGTTTTCGAGTTCACACTCGCGAACACTGGTAAAACGAAGTGTTCGAATCTGGCTTGTTTTGCTCTAAAACGACGTGCCACGTCGAGTTAAGCACGAATACGTGCATTTCACGCAGTTCTGGAGATATTACGTTTTTGAGTTCACACTCACGCACACTGGTAAAACGAAGTGTTCGAATCAAGCTTGTTTTGCTCTAAAACGACGTGCCACGTCGAGTTAAGCACGAATACGTGCATTTCACGCAGTTCTGGAGATATTACGTTTTTGAGTTCACACTCACGCACACTGGTAAAACGAAGTGTTCGAATCAAGCTTGTTTTGCTCTAAAACGACGTGCCACGTCGAGTTAAGCACGAATACATGCATTTCACGCAGTTCTGGAGATATTACGTTTTCGAGTTCACACTCACGAACACTGGTAAAACGAAGTGTTCGAATCTAGTTTGTTTTGCTCTAAAACGACGTGCCACGTCGAGTTAAGCACGAATACGTGCATTTCACGCAGTTCTGGAGATATTACGTTTTCGAGTTCACACTCACGAACACTGGTAAAACGAAGTGTTCGAATCTAGTTTGTTTTGCTCTAAAACGACGTGCCACGTCGAGTTAAGCACGAATACGTGCATTTCGCGCAGTTCTGGAGATATTACGTTTTCGAGTTCACACTCACCAACACTGGTAAAACGAAGTGTTCGAATCTAGATTGTTTTTTCTCTAAAACGACGTGCCACGTCGAGTTAAGCACGAATACGTGCATTTCACGCAGTTCTGGAGATATTACGTTTTTGAGTTCACACTCACGAACACTGGTAAAACGAAGTGTTCGAATCTAGTTTGTTTTGCTCTAAAACGACGTGCCACGTCGAGTTAAGCACGAATACGTGCATTTCACGCAGTTCTGGAGATATTACGTTTTTGAGTTCACACTCACGAACACTGGTAAAACGAAGTGTTCGAATCTAGCTTGTTTTGCTCTAAAACGACGTGCCACGTCGAGTTAAGCACGAATACGTGCATTTCGCGCAGTTCTGGAGATATTACGTTTTCGAGTTCACACTCACGAACACTGGTAAAACGAAGTGTTCGAATCTAGTTTGTTTTGCTCTAAAACGACGTGCCACGTCGTGTTAAGCACGAATACGTGCATTTCACGCAGTTCTGGAGATATTACGTTTTCGAGTTCACACTCACGAACACTGGTAAAACGAAGTGTTCGAATCTAGCTTGTTTTGCTCTAAAACGACGTGCCACGTCGAGTTAAGCACGAATACGTGCATTTTACGCAGTTCTGGAGTTTTGAGTTCACACTCACGCACACTGGTAAAACGAAGTGTTCGAATCAAGCTTGTTTTGCTCTAAAACGACGTGCCACGTCGAGTTAAGCACGAATACATGCATTTCACGCAGTTCTGGAGATATTACGTTTTCGAGTTCACACTCACGAACACTGGTAAAACGAAGTGTTCGAATCTAGTTTGTTTTGCTCTAAAACGACGTGCCACGTCGAGTTAAGCACGAATACGTGCATTTCACGCAGTTCTGGAGATATTACGTTTTCGAGTTCACACTCACGAACACTGGTAAAACGAAGTGTTCGAATCTAGCTTGTTTTGCTCTAAAACGACGTGCCACGTCGAGGTAAGCACGAATACGTGCATTTCACGCAGTTCTGGAGATATTACGTTTTCGAGTTCACACTCACGAACACTGGTAAAACGAAGTGTTCGAATCTAGATTGTTTTTTCTCTAAAACGACGTGCCACGTCGAGTTAAGCACGAATACGTGCATTTCACGCAGTTCTGGAGATATTACGTTTTTGAGTTCACACTCACGAACACTGGTAAAACGAAGTGTTCGAATCTAGTTTGTTTTGCTCTAAAACGACGTGCCACGTCGAGTTAAGCACGAATACGTGCATTTCACGCAGTTGTGGAGATATTACGTTTTTGAGTTCACACTCACGAACACTGGTAAAACGAAGTGTTCGAATCTAGTTTGTTTTGCTCTAAAACGACGTGCCACGTCGAGTTAAGCACGAATACGTGCATTTCACGCAGTTCTGGAGATATTACGTTTTTGAGTTCACACTCACGAACACTGGAAAAACGAAGTGTTCGAATCTAGCTTGTTTTGCTCTAAAACGACGTGCCACGTCGAGTTACGCACGAATACGTGCATTTCGCGCAGTTCTGGAGATATTACGTTTTTGAGTTCACACTCACGAACACTGGTAAAACGAAGTGTTCGAATCTAGTTTGTTTTGCTCTAAAACGACGTGCCACGTCGAGTTAAGCACGAATACGTGCATTTCACGCAGTTCTGGAGATATTACGTTTTCGAGTTCACACTCGCGAACACTGGTAAAACGAAGTGTTCGAATCTGGCTTGTTTTGCTCTAAAACGACGTGCCACGTCGAGTTAAGCACGAATGCGTGCATTTCACGCAGTTCTGGAGATATTACGTTTTTGAGTTCACACTCACGCACACTGGTAAAACGAAGTGTTCGAATCAAGCTTGTTTTGCTCTAAAACGACGTGCCACGTCGAGTTAAGCACGAATACGTGCATTTCACGCAGTTCTGGAGATATTACGTTTTCGAGTTCACACTCACGAACACTGGTAATACGAAGTGTTCGAATCTAGTTTGTTTTGCTCTAAAACGACGTGCCACGTCGAGTTAAGCACGAATACGTGCATTTCACGCAGTTCTGGAGATATTACGTTTTCGAGTTCACACTCGCGAACACTGGTAAAACGAAGTGTTCGAATCTAGTTTGTTTTGCTCTAAAACGACGTGCCACGTCGAGTTAAGCACGAATACGTGCATTTCGCGCAGTTCTGGAGATATTACGTTTTCGAGTTCACACTCACCAACACTGGTAAAACGAAGTGTTCGAATCTAGATTGTTTTGCTCTAAAACGACGTGCCACGTCGAGTTAAGCACGAATACGTGCATTTCACGCAGTTCTGGAGATATTACGTTTTTGAGTTCACACTCACGAACACTGGTAAAACGAAGTGTTCGAATCTAGTTTGTTTTGCTCTAAAACGACGTGCCACGTCGAGTTAAGCACGAATACGTGCATTTCACGCAGTTGTGGAGATATTACGTTTTTGAGTTCACACTCACGAACACTGGTAAAACGAAGTGTTCGAATCTAGTTTGTTTTGCTCTAAAACGACGTGCCACGTCGAGTTAAGCACGAATACGTGCATTTCACGCAGTTCTGGAGATATTACGTTTTCGAGTTCACACTCGCGAACACTGGTAAAACGAAGTGTTCGAATCTAGTTTGTTTTGCTCTAAAACGACGTGCCACGTCGAGTTAAGCACGAATACGTGCATTTCGCGCAGTTCTGGAGATATTACGTTTTCGAGTTCACACTCACCAACACTGGTAAAACGAAGTGTTCGAATCTAGATTGTTTTGCTCTAAAACGACGTGCCACGTCGAGTTAAGCACGAATACGTGCATTTCACGCAGTTCTGGAGATATTACGTTTTTGAGTTCACACTCACGAACACTGGTAAAACGAAGTGTTCGAATCTAGTTTGTTTTGCTCTAAAACGACGTGCCACGTCGAGTTAAGCACGAATACGTGCATTTCACGCAGTTGTGGAGATATTACGTTTTTGAGTTCACACTCACGAACACTGGTAAAACGAAGTGTTCGAATCTAGTTTGTTTTGCTCTAAAACGACGTGCCACGTCGAGTTAAGCACGAATACGTGCATTTCACGCAGTTCTGGAGATATTACGTTTTTGAGTTCACACTCACGAACACTGGTAAAACGAAGTGTTCGAATCTAGCTTGTTTTGCTCTAAAACGACGTGCCACGTCGAGTTAAGCACGAATACGTGCATTTCGCGCAGTTCTGGAGATATTACGTTTTCGAGTTCACACTCACGAACACTGGTAAAACGAAGTGTTCGAATCTAGCTTGTTTTGCTCTAAAACGACGTGCCACGTCGAGTTAAGCACGAATACGTGCATTTCACGCAGTTCTGGAGATATTACGTTTTTGAGTTCACACTCACGCACACTGGTAAAACGAAGTGTTCGAATCTAGTTTGTTTTGCTCTAAAACGACGTGCCACGTCGAGTTAAGCACGAATACGTGCATTTCGCGCAGTTCTGGAGATATTACGTTTTCGAGTTCACACTCACGAACACTGGTAAAACGAAGTGTTCGAATCTAGTTTGTTTTGCTCTAAAACGACGTGCCACGTCGAGTTAAGCACGAATACGTGCATTTCACGCAGTTCTGGAGATATTACGTTTTTGAGTTCACACTCATGAACACTGGTAAAACGAAGTGTTCGAATCTAGCTTGTTTTGCTCTAAAACGACGTGCCACGTCGAGTTAAGCACGAATACGTGCATTTCGCGCAGTTCTGGAGATATTACGTTTTCGAGTTCACACTCACGAACACTGGTAAAACGAAGTGTTCGAATCTAGTTTGTTTTGCTCTAAAACGACGTGCCACGTCGAGTTAAGCACGAATACGTGCATTTCGCGCAGTTCTGGAGATATTACGTTTTCGAGTTCACACTCACCAACACTGGTAAAACGAAGTGTTCGAATCTAGATTGTTTTGCTCTAAAACGACGTGCCACGTCGAGTTAAGCACGAATACGTGCATTTCACGCAGTTCTGGAGATATTACGTTTTTGAGTTCACACTCACGAACACTGGTAAAACGAAGTGTTCGAATCTAGTTTGTTTTGCTCTAAAACGACGTGCCACGTCGAGTTAAGCACGAATACGTGCATTTCACGCAGTTGTGGAGATATTACGTTTTTGAGTTCACACTCACGAACACTGGTAAAACGAAGTGTTCGAATCTAGTTTGTTTTGCTCTAAAACGACGTGCCACGTCGAGTTAAGCACGAATACGTGCATTTCACGCAGTTCTCGAGATATTACGTTTTTGAGTTCACACTCACGCACACTGGTAAAACGAAGTGTTCGAATCAAGCTTGTTTTGCTCTAAAACGACGTGCCACGTCGAGTTAAGCACGAATACGTGCATTTCACGCAGTTCTCGAGATATTACGTTTTTGAGTTCACACTCACGCACACTGGTAAAACGAAGTGTTCGAATCAAGCTTGTTTTGCTCTAAAACGACGTGCCACGTCGAGTTAAGCACGAATACATGCATTTCACGCAGTTCTGGAGATATTACGTTTTTGAGTTCACACTCACGCACACTGGTAAAACGAAGTGTTCGAATCAAGCTTGTTTTGCTCTAAAACGACGTGCCACGTCGAGTTAAGCACGAATACATGCATTTCACGCAGTTCTGGAGATATTACGTTTTCGAGTTCACACTCACGAACACTGGTAAAACGAAGTGTTCGAATCTAGTTTGTTTTGCTCTAAAACGACGTGCCACGTCGAGTTAAGCACGAATACGTGCATTTCACGCAGTTCTGGAGATATTACGTTTTTGAGTTCACACTCACGCACACTGGTAAAACGAAGTGTTCGAATCTAGCTTGTTTTGCTCTAAAACGACGTGCCACGTCGAGTTAAGCACGAATACGTGCATTTCGCGCAGTTCTGGAGATATTACGTTTTCGAGTTCACACTCACGAACACTGGTAAAACGAAGTGTTCGAATCTAGTTTGTTTTGCTCTAAAACGACGTGCCACGTCGAGTTAGGCACGAATACGTGCATTTCACGCAGTTCTGGAGATATTACGTTTTCGAGTTCACACTCACGAACACTGGTAAAACGAAGTGTTCGAATCTAGCTTGTTTTGCTCTAAAACGACGTGCCACGTCGAGTTAAGCACGAATACGTGCATTTCACGCAGTTCTGGAGATATTACGTTTTTGAGTTCACACTCACGAACACTGGTAAAACGAAGTGTTCGAATCTAGTTTGTTTTGCTCTAAAACGACGTGCCACGTCGAGTTAAGCACGAATACGTGCATTTCACGCAGTTCTGGAGATATTACGTTTTCGAGTTCACACTCACGAACACTGGTAAAAGGAAGTGTTCGAATCGCTTGTTTTGCTCTAAAACGACGTGCCACGTCGAGTTAAGCACGAATACGTGCATTTCACGCAGTTCTGGAGATATTACTTTTTGAGTTCACACTCACGAACACTGGTAAAACGAAGTGTTCGAATCTAGCTTGTTTTGCTCTAAAACGACGTGCCACGTCGAGTTAAGCACGAATACGTGCATTTCACGCAGTTCTGGAGATATTACGTTTTTTGAGTTCACACTCACGAACACTGGTAAAACGAAGTGTTCGAATCTAGTTTGTTTTGCTCTAAAACGACGTGGCACGTCGAGTTAAGCACGAATACGTGCATTTCACGCAGTTCTGGAGATATTACGTTTTTGAGTTCACACTCACGAACACTGGTAAAACGAAGTGTTCGAATCTAGTTTGTTTTGCACTAAAACGACGTGCCACGTCGAGTTAAGCACGAATACGTGCATTTCACGCAGTTCTGGAGATATTACGTTTTTGAGTTCACACTCACGAACACTGGTAAAACGAAGTGTTCGAATCTAGCTTGTTTTGCTCTAAAACGACGTGCCACGTCGAGTTAAGCACGAATACGTGCATTTCACGCAGTTCTGGAGATATTACGTTTTTGAGTTCACACTCACGAACACTGGTAAAACGAAGTGTTCGAATCTAGCTTGTTTTGCTCTAAAACGACGTGGCACGTCGAGTTAAGCACGAATACGTGCATTTCACGCAGTTCTGGAGATATTACGTTTTTGAGTTCACACTCACGAACACTGGTTAAAACGAAGTGTTCGAATCTAGTTTGTTTTGCTCTAAAACGACGTGCCACGTCGAGTTAAGCACGAATACGTGCATTTCACGCAGTTCTGGAGATATTACGTTTTTGAGTTCACACTCACGAACACTGGTAAAACGAAGTGTTCGAATCTAGCTTGTTTTGCTCTAAAACGACGTGCCACGTCGAGTTAAGCACGAATACGTGCATTTCACGCAGTTCTGGAGATATTACGTTTTTGAGTTCACACTCACGAACACTGGTAAAACGAAGTGTTCGAATCTAGTTTGTTTTGCTCTAAAACGACTTGGCACGTCGAGTTAAGCACGAATACGTGCATTTCACGCAGTTCTGGAGATATTACGTTTTTGAGTTCACACTCACGAACACTGGTAAAACGAAGTGTTCGAATCTAGTTTGTTTTGCTCTAAAACGACGTGCCACGTCGAGTTAAGCACGAATACGTGCATTTCACGCAGTTCTGGAGATATTACGTTTTTGAGTTCACACTCACGAACACTGGTAAAACGAAGTGTTCGAATCTAGCTTGTTTTGCTCTAAAACGACGTGCCACGTCGAGTTAAGCACGAATACGTGCATTTCACGCAGTTCTGGAGATATTACGTTTTTGAGTTCACACTCACGAACACTGGTAAAACGAAGTGTTCGAATCTAGCTTGTTTTGCTCTAAAACGACGTGGCACGTCGAGTTAAGCACGAATACGTGCATTTCACGCAGTTCTGGAGATATTACGTTTTTGAGTTCACACTCACGAACACTGGTAAAACGAAGTGTTCGAATCTAGCTTGTTTTGCTCTAAAACGACGTGCCACGTCGAGTTAAGCACGAATACGTGCATTTCACGCAGTTCTGGACATATTACGTTTTTGAGTTCACACTCACGAACACTGGTAAAACGAAGTGTTCGAATCTAGTTTGTTTTGCTCTAAAACGACGTGCCACGTCGAGTTAAGCACGAATACATGCATTTCACGCAGTTCTTGAGATATTACGTTTTTGAATTCACACTCACGAACACTGGTAAAACGAAGTGTTCGAATCTAGCTTGTTTTGCTCTAAAACGACGTGCCACGTCGAGTTATGCACGAATACGTGCATTTCACGCAGTTCTTGAGATATTACGTTTTCGAGTCACACTCACGAACACTGGTAAAACGAAGTGTTCGAATCTAGCTTGTTTTGCTCTAAAACGACGTGGCACGTCGAGTTAAGCACGAATACGTGCATTTCACGCAGTTCTGGAGATATTACGTTTTTGAATTCACACTCACGAACACTGGTAAAACGAAGTGTTCGAATCTAGCTTGTTTTGCTCTAAAACGACGTGGCACGTCGAGTTAAGCACGAATACGTGCATTTCACGCAGTTCTGGAGATATTACGTTTTTGAACTCACACACACGAACACTGGTAAAACGAAGTGTTCGAATCTAGTTTGTTTTGCTCTAAAAACGACGTGCCACGTCGAGTTACGCACGAATACGTGCATTTCACGCAGTTCTGGAGATATTACGTTTTCGAGTCACACTCACGAACACTGGTAAAACGAAGTGTTCGAAGTTCGAATCTAGCTTGTTTTGCTGTAAAACGACGTGCCACGTCGAGTTAAGCACGAATACGTGCGTTTCACGCACTTCTGGAGATATTACGTTTTTGAGTTCACACTCACGAACACTGGTAAAACGAAGTGTTCGAATCTAGTTTGTTTTGCTCTAAAACGACGTGCCACGTCGAGTTAAGCACGAATACGTGCATTTCACGCAGTTCTGGAGATATTACGTTTTTGAGTTCACACTCACGAACACTGGTAAAACGAAGTGTTCGAATCTAGCTTGTTTTGCTCTAAAACGACGTGCCACGTCGAGTTAAGCACGAATACGTGCATTTCACGCAGTTCTGGAGATATTACGTTTTTGAGTTCACACTCACGAACACTGGTAAAACGAAGTGTTCGAATCTAGTTTGTTTTGCTCTAAAACGACGTGGCACGTCGAGTTAAGCACGAATACGTGCATTTCACGCAGTTCTGGAGATATTACGTTTTTGAGTTCACACTCACGAACACTGGTAAAACGAAGTGTTCGAATCTAGTTTGTTTTGCACTAAAACGACGTGCCACGTCGAGTTAAGCACGAATACGTGCATTTCACGCAGTTCTGGAGATATTACGTTTTTGAGTTCACACTCACGAACACTGGTAAAACGAAGTGTTCGAATCTAGCTTGTTTTGCTCTAAAACGACGTGCCACGTCGAGTTAAGCACGAATACGTGCATTTCACGCAGTTCTGGAGATATTACGTTTTTGAGTTCACACTCACGAACACTGGTAAAACGAAGTGTTCGAATCTAGCTTGTTTTGCTCTAAAACGACGTGGCACGTCGAGTTAAGCACGAATACGTGCATTTCACGCAGTTCTGGAGATATTACGTTTTTGAGTTCACACTCACGAACACTGGTAAAACGAAGTGTTCGAATCTAGTTTGTTTTGCTCTAAAACGACGTGCCACGTCGAGTTAAGCACGAATACGTGCATTTCACGCAGTTCTGGAGATATTACGTTTTTGAGTTCACACTCACGAACACTGGTAAAACGAAGTGTTCGAATCTAGCTTGTTTTGCTCTAAAACGACGTGCCACGTCGAGTTAAGCACGAATACGTGCATTTCACGCAGTTCTGGAGATATTACGTTTTTGAGTTCACACTCACGAACACTGGTAAAACGAAGTGTTCGAATCTAGTTTGTTTTGCTCTAAAACGACTTGGCACGTCGAGTTAAGCACGAATACGTGCATTTCACGCAGTTCTGGAGATATTACGTTTTTGAGTTCACACTCACGAACACTGGTAAAACGAAGTGTTCGAATCTAGTTTGTTTTGCTCTAAAACGACGTGCCACGTCGAGTTAAGCACGAATACGTGCATTTCACGCAGTTCTGGAGATATTACGTTTTTGAGTTCACACTCACGAACACTGGTAAAACGAAGTGTTCGAATCTAGCTTGTTTTGCTCTAAAACGACGTGCCACGTCGAGTTAAGCACGAATACGTGCATTTCACGCAGTTCTGGAGATATTACGTTTTTGAGTTCACACTCACGAACACTGGTAAAACGAAGTGTTCGAATCTAGCTTGTTTTGCTCTAAAACGACGTGGCACGTCGGAGTTAAGCACGAATACGTGCATTTCACGCAGTTCTGGAGATATTACGTTTTTGAGTTCACACTCACGAACACTGGTAAAACGAAGTGTTCGAATCTAGCTTGTTTTGCTCTAAAACGACGTGCCACGTCGAGTTAAGCACGAATACGTGCATTTCACGCAGTTCTGGACATATTACGTTTTTGAGTTCACACTCACGAACACTGGTAAAACGAAGTGTTCGAATCTAGTTTGTTTTGCTCTAAAACGACGTGGCACGTCGAGTTAAGCACGAATACGTGCATTTCACGCAGTTCTGGAGATATTACGTTTTTGAGTTCACACTCACGAACACTGGTAAAACGAAGTGTTTTGCTCTAAAACGACGTGCCACGTCGAGTTAAGCACGAATACGTGCATTTCACGCAGTTCTGGAGATATTACGTTTTTGAGTTCACACTCACGAACACTGGTAAAACGAAGTGTTCGAATCTAGTTTGTTTTGCTCTAAAACGACGTGGCACGTCGAGTTAAGCACGAATACGTGCATTTCACGCAGTTCTGGAGATATTACGTTTTTGAGTTCACACTCACGAACACTGGTAAAACGAAGTGTTCGAATCTAGTTTGTTTTGCTCTAAAACGACGTGCCACGTCGAGTTAAGCACGAATACGTGCATTTCACGCAGTTCTGGAGATATTACGTTTTTGAGTTCACACTCACGCACTGGTAAAACGAAGTGTTCGAATCTAGCTTGTTTTGCTCTAAAACGACGTGCCACGTCGAGTTAAGCACGAATACGTGCATTTCACGCAGTTCTGGAGATATTACGTTTTTGAGTTCACACTCACGAACACTGGTAAAACGAAGTGTTCGAATCTAGCTTGTTTTGCTCTAAAACGACGTTGCACGTCGAGTTAAGCACGAATACGTGCATTTCACGCAGTTCTGGAGATATTACGTTTTTGAGTTCACACTCACGAACACTGGTAAAACGAAGTGTTCGAATCTAGCTTGTTTTGCTCTAAAACGACGTGGCACGTCGAGTTAAGCACGAATACGTGCATTTCACGCAGTTCTGGAGATATTACGTTTCTGAGTTCACACTCACGAACACTGGTAAAACGAAGTGTTCGAATCTAGTTTGTTTTGCTCTAAAACGACGTGCCACGTCGAGTTAAGCACGAATACATGCATTTCACGCAGTTCTTGAGATATTACGTTTTTGAATTCACACTCACGAACACTGGTAAAACGAAGTGTTCGAATCTAGCTTGTTTTGCTCTAAAACGACGTGCCACGTCGAGTTACGCACGAATACGTGCATTTCACGCAGTTCTGGAGATATTACGTTTTCGAGTCACACTCACGAACACTGGTAAAACGAAGTGTTCGAATCTAGCTTGTTTTGCTCTAAAACGACGTGCCACGTCGAGTTACGCACGAATACGTGCATTTCACGCAGTTCTGGAGATATTACGTTTTCGAGTCACACTCACGAACACTGGTAAAACGAAGTGTTCGAATCTAGCTTGTTTTGCTCTAAAACGACGTGCCACGTCGAGTTAAGCACGAATACGTGCATTTCACGCAGTTCTGGAGATATTACGTTTTTGAGTTCACACTCACGAACACTGGTAAAACGAAGTGTTCGAATCTAGTTTGTTTTGCTCTAAAACGACTTGGCACGTCGAGTTAAGCACGAATACGTGCATTTCACGCAGTTCTGGAGATATTACGTTTTTGAGTTCACACTCACGAACACTGGTAAAACGAAGTGTTCGAATCTAGTTTGTTTTGCTCTAAAACGACGTGCCACGTCGAGTTAAGCACGAATACGTGCATTTCACGCAGTTCTGGAGATATTACGTTTTTGAGTTCACACTCACGAACACTGGTAAAACGAAGTGTTCGAATCTAGCTTGTTTTGCTCTAAAACGACGTGCCACGTCGAGTTAAGCACGAATACGTGCATTTCACGCAGTTCTGGAGATATTACGTTTTTGAGTTCACACTCACGAACACTGGTAAAACGAAGTGTTCGAATCTAGCTTGTTTTGCTCTAAAACGACGTGGCCACGTCGAGTTAAGCACGAATACGTGCATTTCACGCAGTTCTGGAGATATTACGTTTTTGAGTTCACACTCACGAACACTGGTAAAACGAAGTGTTCGAATCTAGCTTGTTTTGCTCTAAAACGACGTGCCACGTCGAGTTAAGCACGAATACGTGCATTTCACGCAGTTCTGGAGATATTACGTTTTTTGAGTTCACACTCACGAACACTGGTAAAACGAAGTGTTCGAATCTAGTTTGTTTTGCTCTAAAACGACGTGGCACGTCGAGTTAAGCACGAATACGTGCATTTCACGCAGTTCTGGAGATATTACGTTTTTGAGTTCACACTCACGAACACTGGTAAAACGAAGTGTTTTGCTCTAAAACGACGTGCCACGTCGAGTTAAGCACGAATACGTGCATTTCACGCAGTTCTGGAGATATTACGTTTTTGAGTTCACACTCACGAACACTGGTAAAACGAAGTGTTCGAATCTAGTTTGTTTGCTCTAAAACGACGTGCACGTCGAGTTAAGCACGAATACGTGCATTTCACGCAGTTCTGGAGATATTACGTTTTTGAGTTCACACTCACGAACACTGGTAAAACGAAGTGTTCGAATCTAGTTTGTTTTGCTCTAAAACGACGTGCCACGTCGAGTTAAGCACGAATACGTGCATTTCACGCAGTTCTGGAGATATTACGTTTTTGAGTTCACACTCACGAACACTGGTAAAACGAAGTGTTCGAATCTAGCTTGTTTTGCTCTAAAACGACGTGCCACGTCGAGTTAAGCACGAATACGTGCATTTCACGCAGTTCTGGAGATATTACGTTTTTGAGTTCACACTCACGAACACTGGTAAAACGAAGTGTTCGAATCTAGCTTGTTTTGCTCTAAAACGACGTGCACGTCGAGTTAAGCACGAATACGTGCATTTCACGCAGTTCTGGAGATATTACGTTTTTGAGTTCACACTCACGAACACTGGTAAAACGAAGTGTTCGAATCTAGCTTGTTTTGCTCTAAAACGACGTGGCACGTCGAGTTAAGCACGAATACGTGCATTTCACGCAGTTCTGGAGATATTACGTTTCTGAGTTCACACTCACGAACACTGGTAAAACGAAGTGTTCGAATCTAGTTTGTTTTGCTCTAAAACGACGTGCACGTCGAGTTAAGCACGAATACATGCATTTCACGCAGTTCTTGAGATATTACGTTTTTGAATTCACACTCACGAACACTGGTAAAACGAAGTGTTCGAATCTAGCTTGTTTTGCTCTAAAACGACGTGCCACGTCGAGTTACGCACGAATACGTGCATTTCACGCAGTTCTGGAGATATTACGTTTTCGAGTCACACTCACGAACACTGGTAAAACGAAGTGTTCGAATCTAGCTTGTTTTGCTCTAAAACGACGTGCCACGTCGAGTTACGCACGAATACGTGCATTTCACGCAGTTCTGGAGATATTACGTTTTCGAGTCACACTCACGAACACTGGTAAAACGAAGTGTTCGAATCTAGCTTGTTTTGCTCTAAAACGACGTGGCACGTCGAGTTAAGCACGAATACGTGCATTTCACGCAGTTCTGGAGATATTACGTTTTTGAATTCACACTCACGAACACTGGTAAAACGAAGTGTTCTAATCTAGCTTGTTTTGCTCTAAAACGACGTGGCACGTCGAGTTAAGCACGAATACGTGCGTTTCACGCACTTCTGGAGATATTACGTTTTTGAGTTCACACACGCACACTGGTAAAACGAAGTGTTCGAATCAAGCTTGTTTTGCTCTAAAACGACGTGCCACGTCGAGTTAAGCACGAATACATGCATTTCACGCAGTTCTGGAGATATTACGTTTTTCGAGTCACACTCACGAACACTGGTAAAACGAAGTGTTCGAATCTAGTTTGTTTTGCTCTAAAACGACGTGCCACGTCGAGTTAAGCACGAATACGTGCATTTCACGCAGTTCTGGAGATATTACGTTTTTGAGTTCACACTCACGAACACTGGTAAAACGAAGTGTTCGAATCTAGTTTGTTTTGCTCTAGAACGACGTGCCACGTCGAGTTAAGCAAGAATACGTGCATTTCACGCAGTTCTGGAGATATTACGTTTTTGAGTTCACACTCACGAACACTGGTAAAACGAAGTGTTCGAATCTAGCTTGTTTTGCTCTAAAACGACGTGCCACGTCGAGTTAAGCACGAATACGTGCATTTCACGCAGTTCTGGACATATTACGTTTTTGAGTTCACACTCACGAACACTGGTAAAACGAAGTGTTCGAATCTAGTTTGTTTTGCTCTAAAACGACGTGGCACGTCGAGTTAAGCACGAATACGTGCATTTCACGCAGTTCTGGAGATATTACGTTTTTGAGTTCACACTCACGAACACTGGTAAAACGAAGTGTTTTGCTCTAAAACGACGTGCCACGTCGAGTTAAGCACGAATACGTGCATTTCACGCAGTTCTGGAGATATTACGTTTTTGAATTCACACTCACGAACACTGGTAAAACGAAGTGTTCGAATCTAGCTTGTTTTGCTCTAAAACGACGTGCCACGTCGAGTTAAGCACGAATACGTGCATTTCACGCAGTTCTGGAGATATTACGTTTTTGAGTTCACACTCACGAACACTGGTAAAACGAAGTGTTCGAATCTAGCTTGTTTTGCTCTAAAACGACGTGGCACGTCGAGTTAAGCACGAATACGTGCATTTCACGCAGTTCTGGAGATATTACGTTTTTGAGTTCACACTCACGAACACTGGTAAAACGAAGTGTTCGAATCTAGTTTGTTTTGCTCTAAAACGACGTGCCACGTCGAGTAAGCACGAATACGTGCATTTCACGCAGTTCTGGAGATATTACGTTTTTGAGTTCACACTCACGAACACTGGTAAAACGAAGTGTTCGAATCTAGCTTGTTTTGCTCTAAAACGACGTGCCACGTCGAGTTAAGCACGAATACGTGCATTTCACGCAGTTCTGGAGATATTACGTTTTTGAGTTCACACTCACGAACACTGGTAAAACGAAGTGTTCGAATCTAGCTTGTTTTGCTCTAAAACGACGTTGCACGTCGAGTTAAGCACGAATACGTGCATTTCACGCAGTTCTGGAGATATTACGTTTTTGAGTTCACACTCACGAACACTGGTAAAACGAAGTGTTCGAATCTAGCTTGTTTTGCTCTAAAACGACGTGGCACGTCGAGTTAAGCACGAATACGTGCATTTCACGCAGTTCTGGAGATATTACGTTTCTGAGTTCACACTCACGAACACTGGTAAAACGAAGTGTTCGAATCTAGTTTGTTTTGCTCTAAAACGACGTGCCACGTCGAGTTAAGCACGAATACATGCATTTCACGCAGTTCTTGAGATATTACGTTTTTGAATTCACACTCACGAACACTGGTAAAACGAAGTGTTCGAATCTAGCTTGTTTTGCTCTAAAACGACGTGCCACGTCGAGTTACGCACGAATACGTGCATTTCACGCAGTTCTGGAGATATTACGTTTTCGAGTCACACTCACGAACACTGGTAAAACGAAGTGTTCGAATCTAGCTTGTTTTGCTCTAAAACGACGTGCCACGTCGAGTTACGCACGAATACGTGCATTTCACGCAGTTCTGGAGATATTACGTTTTCGAGTCACACTCACGAACACTGGTAAAACGAAGTGTTCGAATCTAGCTTGTTTTGCTCTAAAACGACGTGGCACGTCGAGTTAAGCACGAATACGTGCATTTCACGCAGTTCTGGAGATATTACGTTTTTGAATTCACACTCACGAACACTGGTAAAACGAAGTGTTCTAATCTAGCTTGTTTTGCTCTAAAACGACGTGGCACGTCGAGTTAAGCACGAATACGTGCGTTTCACGCACTTCTGGAGATATTACGTTTTTGAGTTCACACACGCACACTGGTAAAACGAAGTGTTCGAATCAAGCTTGTTTTGCTCTAAAACGACGTGCCACGTCGAGTTAAGCACGAATACATGCATTTCACGCAGTTCTGGAGATATTACGTTTTCGAGTCACACTCACGAACACTGGTAAAACGAAGTGTTCGAATCTAGTTTGTTTTGCTCTAAAACGACGTGCCACGTCGAGTTAAGCACGAATACGTGCATTTCACGCAGTTCTGGAGATATTACGTTTTTGAGTTCACACTCACGAACACTGGTAAAACGAAGTGTTCGAATCTAGTTTGTTTTGCTCTAGAACGACGTGCCACGTCGAGTTAAGCAAGAATACGTGCATTTCACGCAGTTCTGGAGATATTACGTTTTTGAGTTCACACTCACGAACACTGGTAAAACGAAGTGTTCGAATCTAGCTTGTTTTGCTCTAAAACGACGTGCCACGTCGAGTTAAGCACGAATACGTGCATTTCACGCAGTTCTGGACATATTACGTTTTTGAGTTCACACTCACGAACACTGGTAAAACGAAGTGTTCGAATCTAGTTTGTTTTGCTCTAAAACGACGTGGCACGTCGAGTTAAGCACGAATACGTGCATTTCACGCAGTTCTGGAGATATTACGTTTTTGAGTTCACACTCACGAACACTGGTAAAACGAAGTGTTTTGCTCTAAAACGACGTGCCACGTCGAGTTAAGCACGAATACGTGCATTTCACGCAGTTCTGGAGATATTACGTTTTTGAATTCACACTCACGAACACTGGTAAAACGAAGTGTTCGAATCTAGCTTGTTTTGCTCTAAAACGACGTGCCACGTCGAGTTAAGCACGAATACGTGCATTTCACGCAGTTCTGGAGATATTACGTTTTTGAGTTCACACTCACGAACACTGGTAAAACGAAGTGTTCGAATCTAGTTTGTTTTGCTCTAAAACGACGTGCCACGTCGAGTTAAGCACGAATACATGCATTTCACGCAGTTCTTGAGATATTACGTTTTTGAATTCACACTCACGAACACTGGTAAAACGAAGTGTTCGAATCTAGCTTGTTTTGCTCTAAAACGACGTGCCACGTCGAGTTACGCACGAATACGTGCATTTCACGCAGTTCTGGAGATATTACGTTTTCGAGTCACACTCACGAACACTGGTAAAACGAAGTGTTCGAATCTAGCTTGTTTTGCTCTAAAACGACGTGCCACGTCGAGTTACGCACGAATACGTGCATTTCACGCAGTTCTGGAGATATTACGTTTTCGAGTCACACTCACGAACACTGGTAAAACGAAGTGTTCGAATCTAGCTTGTTTTGCTCTAAAACGACGTGCCACGTCGAGTTAAGCACGAATACGTGCATTTCACGCAGTTCTGGAGATATTACGTTTTTGAGTTCACACTCACGAACACTGGTAAAACGAAGTGTTCGAATCTAGTTTGTTTTGCTCTAAAACGACTTGGCACGTCGAGTTAAGCACGAATACGTGCATTTCACGCAGTTCTGGAGATATTACGTTTTTGAGTTCACACTCACGAACACTGGTAAAACGAAGTGTTCGAATCTAGTTTGTTTTGCTCTAAAACGACGTGCCACGTCGAGTTAAGCACGAATACGTGCATTTCACGCAGTTCTGGAGATATTACGTTTTTGAGTTCACACTCACGAACACTGGTAAAACGAAGTGTTCGAATCTAGCTTGTTTTGCTCTAAAACGACGTGCCACGTCGAGTTAAGCACGAATACGTGCATTTCACGCAGTTCTGGAGATATTACGTTTTTGAGTTCACACTCACGAACACTGGTAAAACGAAGTGTTCGAATCTAGCTTGTTTTGCTCTAAAACGACGTGGCACGTCGAGTTAAGCACGAATACGTGCATTTCACGCAGTTCTGGAGATATTACGTTTTTGAGTTCACACTCACGAACACTGGTAAAACGAAGTGTTCGAATCTAGCTTGTTTTGCTCTAAAACGACGTGCCACGTCGAGTTAAGCACGAATACGTGCATTTCACGCAGTTCTGGACATATTACGTTTTTGAGTTCACACTCACGAACACTGGTAAAACGAAGTGTTCGAATCTAGTTTGTTTTGCTCTAAAACGACGTGGCACGTCGAGTTAAGCACGAATACGTGCATTTCACGCAGTTCTGGAGATATTACGTTTTTGAGTTCACACTCACGAACACTGGTAAAACGAAGTGTTTTGCTCTAAAACGACGTGCCACGTCGAGTTAAGCACGAATACGTGCATTTCACGCAGTTCTGGAGATATTACGTTTTTGAGTTCACACTCACGAACACTGGTAAAACGAAGTGTTCGAATCTAGTTTGTTTTGCTCTAAAACGACGTGGCACGTCGAGTTAAGCACGAATACGTGCATTTCACGCAGTTCTGGAGATATTACGTTTTTGAGTTCACACTCACGAACACTGGTAAAACGAAGTGTTCGAATCTAGTTTGTTTTGCTCTAAAACGACGTGCCACGTCGAGTTAAGCACGAATACGTGCATTTCGCGCAGTTCTGGAGATATTACGTTTTTGAGTTCACACTCACGAACACTGGTAAAACGAAGTGTTCGAATCTAGCTTGTTTTGCTCTAAAACGACGTGCCACGTCGAGTTAAGCACGAATACGTGCATTTCACGCAGTTCTGGAGATATTACGTTTTTGAGTTCACACTCACGAACACTGGTAAAACGAAGTGTTCGAATCTAGCTTGTTTTGCTCTAAAACGACGTTGCACGTCGAGTTAAGCACGAATACGTGCATTTCACGCAGTTCTGGAGATATTACGTTTTTGAGTTCACACTCACGAACACTGGTAAAACGAAGTGTTCGAATCTAGCTTGTTTTGCTCTAAAACGACGTGGCACGTCGAGTTAAGCACGAATACGTGCATTTCACGCAGTTCTGGAGATATTACGTTTCTGAGTTCACACTCACGAACACTGGTAAAACGAAGTGTTCGAATCTAGTTTGTTTTGCTCTAAAACGACGTGCCACGTCGAGTTAAGCACGAATACATGCATTTCACGCAGTTCTTGAGATATTACGTTTTTGAATTCACACTCACGAACACTGGTAAAACGAAGTGTTCGAATCTAGCTTGTTTTGCTCTAAAACGACGTGCCACGTCGAGTTACGCACGAATACGTGCATTTCACGCAGTTCTGGAGATATTACGTTTTCGAGTCACACTCACGAACACTGGTAAAACGAAGTGTTCGAATCTAGCTTGTTTTGCTCTAAAACGACGTGCCACGTCGAGTTACGCACGAATACGTGCATTTCACGCAGTTCTGGAGATATTACGTTTTCGAGTCACACTCACGAACACTGGTAAAACGAAGTGTTCGAATCTAGCTTGTTTTGCTCTAAAACGACGTGGCACGTCGAGTTAAGCACGAATACGTGCATTTCACGCAGTTCTGGAGATATTACGTTTTTGAATTCACACTCACGAACACTGGTAAAACGAAGTGTTCTAATCTAGCTTGTTTTGCTCTAAAACGACGTGGCACGTCGAGTTAAGCACGAATACGTGCGTTTCACGCACTTCTGGAGATATTACGTTTTTGAGTTCACACACGCACACTGGTAAAACGAAGTGTTCGAATCAAGCTTGTTTTGCTCTAAAACGACGTGCCACGTCGAGTTAAGCACGAATACATGCATTTCACGCAGTTCTGGAGATATTACGTTTTCGAGTCACACTCACGAACACTGGTAAAACGAAGTGTTCGAATCTAGTTTGTTTTGCTCTAAAACGACGTGCCACGTCGAGTTAAGCACGAATACGTGCATTTCACGCAGTTCTGGAGATATTACGTTTTTGAGTTCACACTCACGAACACTGGTAAAACGAAGTGTTCGAATCTAGTTTGTTTTGCTCTAGAACGACGTGCCACGTCGAGTTAAGCAAGAATACGTGCATTTCACGCAGTTCTGGAGATATTACGTTTTTGAGTTCACACTCACGAACACTGGTAAAACGAAGTGTTCGAATCTAGCTTGTTTTGCTCTAAAACGACGTGCCACGTCGAGTTAAGCACGAATACGTGCATTTCACGCAGTTCTGGACATATTACGTTTTTGAGTTCACACTCACGAACACTGGTAAAACGAAGTGTTCGAATCTAGTTTGTTTTGCTCTAAAACGACGTGGCACGTCGAGTTAAGCACGAATACGTGCATTTCACGCAGTTCTGGAGATATTACGTTTTTGAGTTCACACTCACGAACACTGGTAAAACGAAGTGTTTTGCTCTAAAACGACGTGCCACGTCGAGTTAAGCACGAATACGTGCATTTCACGCAGTTCTGGAGATATTACGTTTTTGAATTCACACTCACGAACACTGGTAAAACGAAGTGTTCGAATCTAGCTTGTTTTGCTCTAAAACGACGTGCCACGTCGAGTTAAGCACGAATACGTGCATTTCACGCAGTTCTGGAGATATTACGTTTTTGAGTTCACACTCACGAACACTGGTAAAACGAAGTGTTCGAATCTAGCTTGTTTTGCTCTAAAACGACGTGGCACGTCGAGTTAAGCACGAATACGTGCATTTCACGCAGTTCTGGAGATATTACGTTTTTGAGTTCACACTCACGAACACTGGTAAAACGAAGTGTTCGAATCTAGTTTGTTTTGCTCTAAAACGACGTGCCACGTCGAGTTAAGCACGAATACGTGCATTTCACGCAGTTCTGGAGATATTACGTTTTTGAGTTCACACTCACGAACACTGGTAAAACGAAGTGTTCGAATCTAGCTTGTTTTGCTCTAAAACGACGTGCCACGTCGAGTTAAGCACGAATACGTGCATTTCACGCAGTTCTGGAGATATTACGTTTTTGAGTTCACACTCACGAACACTGGTAAAACGAAGTGTTCGAATCTAGCTTGTTTTGCTCTAAAACGACGTTGCACGTCGAGTTAAGCACGAATACGTGCATTTCACGCAGTTCTGGAGATATTACGTTTTTGAGTTCACACTCACGAACACTGGTAAAACGAAGTGTTCGAATCTAGCTTGTTTTGCTCTAAAACGACGTGGCACGTCGAGTTAAGCACGAATACGTGCATTTCACGCAGTTCTGGAGATATTACGTTTCTGAGTTCACACTCACGAACACTGGTAAAACGAAGTGTTCGAATCTAGTTTGTTTTGCTCTAAAACGACGTGCCACGTCGAGTTAAGCACGAATACATGCATTTCACGCAGTTCTTGAGATATTACGTTTTTGAATTCACACTCACGAACACTGGTAAAACGAAGTGTTCGAATCTAGCTTGTTTTGCTCTAAAACGACGTGCCACGTCGAGTTACGCACGAATACGTGCATTTCACGCAGTTCTGGAGATATTACGTTTTCGAGTCACACTCACGAACACTGGTAAAACGAAGTGTTCGAATCTAGCTTGTTTTGCTCTAAAACGACGTGCCACGTCGAGTTACGCACGAATACGTGCATTTCACGCAGTTCTGGAGATATTACGTTTTCGAGTCACACTCACGAACACTGGTAAAACGAAGTGTTCGAATCTAGCTTGTTTTGCTCTAAAACGACGTGGCACGTCGAGTTAAGCACGAATACGTGCATTTCACGCAGTTCTGGAGATATTACGTTTTTGAATTCACACTCACGAACACTGGTAAAACGAAGTGTTCTAATCTAGCTTGTTTTGCTCTAAAACGACGTGGCACGTCGAGTTAAGCACGAATACGTGCGTTTCACGCACTTCTGGAGATATTACGTTTTTGAGTTCACACACGCACACTGGTAAAACGAAGTGTTCGAATCAAGCTTGTTTTGCTCTAAAACGACGTGCCACGTCGAGTTAAGCACGAATACATGCATTTCACGCAGTTCTGGAGATATTACGTTTTCGAGTCACACTCACGAACACTGGTAAAACGAAGTGTTCGAATCTAGTTTGTTTTGCTCTAAAACGACGTGCCACGTCGAGTTAAGCACGAATACGTGCATTTCACGCAGTTCTGGAGATATTACGTTTTTGAGTTCACACTCACGAACACTGGTAAAACGAAGTGTTCGAATCTAGTTTGTTTTGCTCTAGAACGACGTGCCACGTCGAGTTAAGCAAGAATACGTGCATTTCACGCAGTTCTGGAGATATTACGTTTTTGAGTTCACACTCACGAACACTGGTAAAACGAAGTGTTCGAATCTAGCTTGTTTTGCTCTAAAACGACGTGCCACGTCGAGTTAAGCACGAATACGTGCATTTCACGCAGTTCTGGACATATTACGTTTTTGAGTTCACACTCACGAACACTGGTAAAACGAAGTGTTCGAATCTAGTTTGTTTTGCTCTAAAACGACGTGGCACGTCGAGTTAAGCACGAATACGTGCATTTCACGCAGTTCTGGAGATATTACGTTTTTGAGTTCACACTCACGAACACTGGTAAAACGAAGTGTTTTGCTCTAAAACGACGTGCCACGTCGAGTTAAGCACGAATACGTGCATTTCACGCAGTTCTGGAGATATTACGTTTTTGAATTCACACTCACGAACACTGGTAAAACGAAGTGTTCGAATCTAGCTTGTTTTGCTCTAAAACGACGTGCCACGTCGAGTTAAGCACGAATACGTGCATTTCACGCAGTTCTGGAGATATTACGTTTTTGAGTTCACACTCACGAACACTGGTAAAACGAAGTGTTCGAATCTAGCTTGTTTTGCTCTAAAACGACGTGGCACGTCGAGTTAAGCACGAATACGTGCATTTCACGCAGTTCTGGAGATATTACGTTTTTGAGTTCACACTCACGAACACTGGTAAAACGAAGTGTTCGAATCTAGTTTGTTTTGCTCTAAAACGACGTGCCACGTCGAGTTAAGCACGAATACGTGCATTTCACGCAGTTCTGGAGATATTACGTTTTTGAGTTCACACTCACGAACACTGGTAAAACGAAGTGTTCGAATCTAGCTTGTTTTGCTCTAAAACGACGTGCCACGTCGAGTTAAGCACGAATACGTGCATTTCACGCAGTTCTGGAGATATTACGTTTTTGAGTTCACACTCACGAACACTGGTAAAACGAAGTGTTCGAATCTAGTTTGTTTTGCTCTAAAACGACGTGGCACGTCGAGTTAAGCACGAATACGTGCATTTCACGCAGTTCTGGAGATATTACGTTTTTGAGTTCACACTCACGAACACTGGTAAAACGAAGTGTTCGAATCTAGTTTGTTTTGCTCTAAAACGACGTGCCACGTCGAGTTAAGCACGAATACGTGCATTTCACGCAGTTCTGGAGATATTACGTTTTTGAGTTCACACTCACGAACACTGGTAAAACGAAGTGTTCGAATCTAGCTTGTTTTGCTCTAAAACGACGTGCCACGTCGAGTTAAGCACGAATACGTGCATTTCACGCAGTTCTGGAGATATTACGTTTTTGAGTTCACACTCACGAACACTGGTAAAACGAAGTGTTCGAATCTAGCTTGTTTTGCTCTAAAACGACGTTGCACGTCGAGTTAAGCACGAATACGTGCATTTCACGCAGTTCTGGAGATATTACGTTTTTGAGTTCACACTCACGAACACTGGTAAAACGAAGTGTTCGAATCTAGCTTGTTTTGCTCTAAAACGACGTGGCACGTCGAGTTAAGCACGAATACGTGCATTTCACGCAGTTCTGGAGATATTACGTTTCTGAGTTCACACTCACGAACACTGGTAAAACGAAGTGTTCGAATCTAGTTTGTTTTGCTCTAAAACGACGTGCCACGTCGAGTTAAGCACGAATACATGCATTTCACGCAGTTCTTGAGATATTACGTTTTTGAATTCACACTCACGAACACTGGTAAAACGAAGTGTTCGAATCTAGCTTGTTTTGCTCTAAAACGACGTGCCACGTCGAGTTACGCACGAATACGTGCATTTCACGCAGTTCTGGAGATATTACGTTTTCGAGTCACACTCACGAACACTGGTAAAACGAAGTGTTCGAATCTAGCTTGTTTTGCTCTAAAACGACGTGCCACGTCGAGTTACGCACGAATACGTGCATTTCACGCAGTTCTGGAGATATTACGTTTTCGAGTCACACTCACGAACACTGGTAAAACGAAGTGTTCGAATCTAGCTTGTTTTGCTCTAAAACGACGTGGCACGTCGAGTTAAGCACGAATACGTGCATTTCACGCAGTTCTGGAGATATTACGTTTTTGAATTCACACTCACGAACACTGGTAAAACGAAGTGTTCTAATCTAGCTTGTTTTGCTCTAAAACGACGTGGCACGTCGAGTTAAGCACGAATACGTGCGTTTCACGCACTTCTGGAGATATTACGTTTTTGAGTTCACACACGCACACTGGTAAAACGAAGTGTTCGAATCAAGCTTGTTTTGCTCTAAAACGACGTGCCACGTCGAGTTAAGCACGAATACATGCATTTCACGCAGTTCTGGAGATATTACGTTTTCGAGTCACACTCACGAACACTGGTAAAACGAAGTGTTCGAATCTAGCTTGTTTTGCTGTAAAACGACGTGCCACGTCGAGTTAAGCACGAATACGTGCGTTTCACGCACTTCTGGAGATATTACGTTTTTGAGTTCACACACGCACACTGGTAAAACGAAGTGTTCGAATCAAGCTTGTTTTGCTCTAAAACGACGTGCCACGTCGAGTTAAGCACGAATACGTGCATTTCACGCAGTTCTGGAGATATTACGTTTTTGAGTTCACACACACGAACACTGGTAAAACGAAGTGTTCGAATCTAGTTTGTTTTGCTCTAAAACGACGTGCCACGTCGAGTTACGCACGAATACGTGCATTTCACGCAGTTCTGGAGATATTACGTTTTGAGTTCACACTCACGAACACTGGTAAAACGAAGTGTTCGAATCAAGCTTGTTTTGCTCTAAAACGACGTGCCTCGTCGAGTTAAGCACGAATACGTGCATTTCACGCAGTTCTGGAGATATTACGTTTTTGAGTTCACACTCACGAACACTGGTAAAACGAAGTGTTCGAATCTTGCTTGTTTTGCTCTAAAACGACGTGCCACGTCGAGTTAAGCACGAATACGTGCATTTCACGCAGTTCTGGAGATATTACGTTTTTGAACTCACACACACGAACACTGGTAAAACGAAGTGTTCGAATCTAGTTTGTTTTGCTCTAAAACGACGTGCCACGTCGAGTTACGCACGAATACGTGCATTTCACGCAGTTCTGGAGATATTACGTTTTTGAGTTCACACTCACGAACACTGGTAAAACGAAGTGTTCGAATCTAGCTTGTTTTGCTCTAAAACGACGTGGCACGTCGAGTTAAGCACGAATACGTGCATTTCACGCAGTTCTGAAGATATTACGTTTCTGAGTTCACACTCACGAACACTGGTAAAACGAAGTGTTCGAATCTGGCTTGTTTTGCTCTAAAACGACGTGCCACGTCGAGTTAAGCACGAATACGTGCATTTCACGCAGTTCTGGAGATATTACGTTTTTGAATTCACACTCACGAACACTGGTAAAACGAAGTGTTCGAATCTAGCTTGTTTTGCTCTAAAACGACGTGGCACGTCGAGTTAAGCACGAATACGTGCATTTCACGCAGTTCTGGAGATATTACGTTTTCGAGTCACACTCACGAACACTGGTAAAACGAAGTGTTCGAATCTGGCTTGTTTTGCTCTAAAACGACGTGGCACGTCGAGTTAAGCACGAATACGTGCATTTCACGCAGTTCTGGAGATATTACGTTTCTGAGTTCACACTCACGAACACTGGTAAAACGAAGTGTTCGAATCTAGTTTGTTTTGCTCTAAAACGACGTGCCACGTCGAGTTAAGCACGAATACATGCATTTCACGCAGTTCTTGAGATATTACGTTTTTGAATTCACACTCACGAACACTGGTAAAACGAAGTGTTCGAATCTAGCTTGTTTTGCTCTAAAACGACGTGCCACGTCGAGTTACGCACGAATACGTGCATTTCACGCAGTTCTGGAGATATTACGTTTTCGAGTCACACTCACGAACACTGGTAAAACGAAGTGTTCGAATCTAGCTTGTTTTGCTCTAAAACGACGTGCCACGTCGAGTTACGCACGAATACGTGCATTTCACGCAGTTCTGGAGATATTACGTTTTCGAGTCACACTCACGAACACTGGTAAAACGAAGTGTTCGAATCTAGCTTGTTTTGCTCTAAAACGACGTGGCACGTCGAGTTAAGCACGAATACGTGCATTTCACGCAGTTCTGGAGATATTACGTTTTTGAATTCACACTCACGAACACTGGTAAAACGAAGTGTTCTAATCTAGCTTGTTTTGCTCTAAAACGACGTGGCACGTCGAGTTAAGCACGAATACGTGCGTTTCACGCACTTCTGGAGATATTACGTTTTTGAGTTCACACACGCACACTGGTAAAACGAAGTGTTCGAATCAAGCTTGTTTTGCTCTAAAACGACGTGCCACGTCGAGTTAAGCACGAATACATGCATTTCACGCAGTTCTGGAGATATTACGTTTTCGAGTCACACTCACGAACACTGGTAAAACGAAGTGTTCGAATCTAGCTTGTTTTGCTGTAAAACGACGTGCCACGTCGAGTTAAGCACGAATACGTGCGTTTCACGCACTTCTGGAGATATTACGTTTTTGAGTTCACACACGCACACTGGTAAAACGAAGTGTTCGAATCAAGCTTGTTTTGCTCTAAAACGACGTGCCACGTCGAGTTAAGCACGAATACGTGCATTTCACGCAGTTCTGGAGATATTACGTTTTTGAGTTCACACACACGAACACTGGTAAAACGAAGTGTTCGAATCTAGTTTGTTTTGCTCTAAAACGACGTGCCACGTCGAGTTACGCACGAATACGTGCATTTCACGCAGTTCTGGAGATATTACGTTTTTGAGTTCACACTCACGAACACTGGTAAAACGAAGTGTTCGAATCAAGCTTGTTTTGCTCTAAAACGACGTGCCTCGTCGAGTTAAGCACGAATACGTGCATTTCACGCAGTTCTGGAGATATTACGTTTTTGAGTTCACACTCACGAACACTGGTAAAACGAAGTGTTCGAATCTTGCTTGTTTTGCTCTAAAACGACGTGCCACGTCGAGTTAAGCACGAATACGTGCATTTCACGCAGTTCTGGAGATATTACGTTTTTGAACTCACACACACGAACACTGGTAAAACGAAGTGTTCGAATCTAGTTTGTTTTGCTCTAAAACGACGTGCCACGTCGAGTTACGCACGAATACGTGCATTTCACGCAGTTCTGGAGATATTACGTTTTGAGTTCACACTCACGAACACTGGTAAAACGAAGTGTTCGAATCTAGCTTGTTTTGCTCTAAAACGACGTGGCACGTCGAGTTAAGCACGAATACGTGCATTTCACGCAGTTCTGAAGATATTACGTTTCTGAGTTCACACTCACGAACACTGGTAAAACGAAGTGTTCGAATCTGGCTTGTTTTGCTCTAAAACGACGTGCCACGTCGAGTTAAGCACGAATACGTGCATTTCACGCAGTTCTGGAGATATTACGTTTTTGAATTCACACTCACGAACACTGGTAAAACGAAGTGTTCGAATCTAGCTTGTTTTGCTCTAAAACGACGTGGCACGTCGAGTTAAGCACGAATACGTGCATTTCACGCAGTTCTGGAGATATTACGTTTTCGAGTCACACTCACGAACACTGGTAAAACGAAGTGTTCGAATCTGGCTTGTTTTGCTCTAAAACGACGTGGCACGTCGAGTTAAGCACGAATACGTGCATTTCACGCAGTTCTGGAGATATTACGTTTCTGAGTTCACACTCACGAACACTGGTAAAACGAAGTGTTCGAATCTAGTTTGTTTTGCTCTAAAACGACGTGCCACGTCGAGTTAAGCACGAATACATGCATTTCACGCAGTTCTTGAGATATTACGTTTTGAATTCACACTCACGAACACTGGTAAAACGAAGTGTTCGAATCTAGCTTGTTTTGCTCTAAAACGACGTGCCACGTCGAGTTACGCACGAATACGTGCATTTCACGCAGTTCTGGAGATATTACGTTTTCGAGTCACACTCACGAACACTGGTAAAACGAAGTGTTCGAATCTAGCTTGTTTTGCTCTAAAACGACGTGCCACGTCGAGTTACGCACGAATACGTGCATTTCACGCAGTTCTGGAGATATTACGTTTTCGAGTCACACTCACGAACACTGGTAAAACGAAGTGTTCGAATCTAGCTTGTTTTGCTCTAAAACGACGTGGCACGTCGAGTTAAGCACGAATACGTGCATTTCACGCAGTTCTGGAGATATTACGTTTTTGAATTCACACTCACGAACACTGGTAAAACGAAGTGTTCTAATCTAGCTTGTTTTGCTCTAAAACGACGTGGCACGTCGAGTTAAGCACGAATACGTGCGTTTCACGCACTTCTGGAGATATTACGTTTTTGAGTTCACACACGCACACTGGTAAAACGAAGTGTTCGAATCAAGCTTGTTTTGCTCTAAAACGACGTGCCACGTCGAGTTAAGCACGAATACATGCATTTCACGCAGTTCTGGAGATATTACGTTTTCGAGTCACACTCACGAACACTGGTAAAACGAAGTGTTCGAATCTAGCTTGTTTTGCTGTAAAACGACGTGCCACGTCGAGTTAAGCACGAATACGTGCGTTTCACGCACTTCTGGAGATATTACGTTTTTGAGTTCACACACGCACACTGGTAAAACGAAGTGTTCGAATCAAGCTTGTTTTGCTCTAAAACGACGTGCCACGTCGAGTTAAGCACGAATACGTGCATTTCACGCAGTTCTGGAGATATTACGTTTTTGAGTTCACACACACGAACACTGGTAAAACGAAGTGTTCGAATCTAGTTTGTTTTGCTCTAAAACGACGTGCCACGTCGAGTTACGCACGAATACGTGCATTTCACGCAGTTCTGGAGATATTACGTTTTTGAGTTCACACTCACGAACACTGGTAAAACGAAGTGTTCGAATCAAGCTTGTTTTGCTCTAAAACGACGTGCCTCGTCGAGTTAAGCACGAATACGTGCATTTCACGCAGTTCTGGAGATATTACGTTTTTGAGTTCACACTCACGAACACTGGTAAAACGAAGTGTTCGAATCTTGCTTGTTTTGCTCTAAAACGACGTGCCACGTCGAGTTAAGCACGAATACGTGCATTTCACGCAGTTCTGGAGATATTACGTTTTTGAACTCACACACACGAACACTGGTAAAACGAAGTGTTCGAATCTAGTTTGTTTTGCTCTAAAACGACGTGCCACGTCGAGTTACGCACGAATACGTGCATTTCACGCAGTTCTGGAGATATTACGTTTTTGAGTTCACACTCACGAACACTGGTAAAACGAAGTGTTCGAATCTAGCTTGTTTTGCTCTAAAACGACGTGGCACGTCGAGTTAAGCACGAATACGTGCATTTCACGCAGTTCTGAAGATATTACGTTTCTGAGTTCACACTCACGAACACTGGTAAAACGAAGTGTTCGAATCTGGCTTGTTTTGCTCTAAAACGACGTGCCACGTCGAGTTAAGCACGAATACGTGCATTTCACGCAGTTCTGGAGATATTACGTTTTTGAATTCACACTCACGAACACTGGTAAAACGAAGTGTTCGAATCTAGCTTGTTTTGCTCTAAAACGACGTGGCACGTCGAGTTAAGCACGAATACGTGCATTTCACGCAGTTCTGGAGATATTACGTTTTCGAGTCACACTCACGAACACTGGTAAAACGAAGTGTTCGAATCTGGCTTGTTTTGCTCTAAAACGACGTGCCACGTCGAGTTACGCACGAATACGTGCATTTCACGCAGTTCTGGAGATATTACGTTTTCGAGTCACACTCACGAACACTGGTAAAACGAAGTGTTCGAATCTAGCTTGTTTTGGTGTAAAACGACGTGCCACGTCGAGTTAAGCACGAATACGTGCGTTTCACGCACTTCTGGAGATATTACGTTTTTGAGTTCACACACGCACACTGGTAAAACGAAGTGTTCGAATCAAGCTTGTTTTGCTCTAAAACGACGTGCCACGTCGAGTTAAGCACGAATACATGCATTTCACGCAGTTCTGGAGATATTACGTTTTTCAGTTCACACTCACGAACACTGGTAAAACGAAGTGTTCGAATCTAGTTTGTTTTGCTCTAAAACGACGTGGCACGTCGAGTTAAGCACGAATACGTGCATTTCACGCAGTTCTGGAGATATTGCGTTTTTGAGTTCACACTCACGAACACTGGTAAAACGAAGTGTTCGAATCTAGCTTGTTTTGCTCTAAAACGACGTGGCACGTCGAGTTAAGCACGAATACGTGCATTTCACGCAGTTCTGGAGATATTACGTTTTTGAGTTCACACTCACGAACACTGGTAAAACGAAGTGTTCGAATCTAGTTTGTTTTGCTCTAAAACGACGTGCCACGTCGAGTTAAGCACGAATACGTGCATTTCACGCAGTTCTGGAGATATTACGTTTTTGAGTTCACACTCAACACTGGTAAAACGAAGTGTTCGAATCTAGCTTGTTTTGCTCTAAAACGACGTGCCACGTCGAGTTAAGCACGAATACGTGCATTTCACGCAGTTCTGGAGATATTACGTTTTTGAGTTCACACTCACGAACACTGGTAAAACGAAGTGTTCGAATCTAGCTTGTTTTGCTCTAAAACGACGTGCCACGTCGAGTTAAGCACGAATACGTGCATTTCACGCAGTTCTGGAGATATTACGTTTTTGAGTTCACACTCACGAACACTGGTAAAACGAAGTGTTCGAATCTAGCTTGTTTTGCTCTAAAACGACGTGCCACGTCGAGTTAAGCACGAATACGTGCATTTCACGCAGTTCTGGAGATATTACGTTTTTGAGTTCACACTCACGAACACTGGTAAAACGAAGTGTTCGAATCTAGCTTGTTTTGCTCTAAAACGACGTGCCACGTCGAGTTAAGCACGAATACGTGCATTTCACGCAGTTCTGGAGATATTACGTTTTTGAGTTCACACTCACGAACACTGGTAAAACGAAGTGTTCGAATCTAGTTTGTTTTGCTCTAAAACGACGTGCCACGTCGAGTTAAGCACGAATACGTGCATTTCACGCAGTTCTGGAGATATTACGTTTTTGAGTTCACACTCACGAACACTGGTAAAACGAAGTGTTCGAATCTAGCTTGTTTTGCTCTAAAACGACGTGCCACGTCGAGTTAAGCACGAATACGTGCATTTCACGCAGTTCTGGAGATATTACGTTTTTGAATTCACACTCACGAACACTGGTAAAACGAAGTGTTCGAATCTAGCTTGTTTTGCTCTAAAACGACGTGCCACGTCGAGTTACGCACGAATACGTGCATTTCACGCAGTTCTGGAGATATTACGTTTTTGAGTTCACACTCACGAACACTGGTAAAACGAAGTGTTCGAATCTAGTTTGTTTTGCTCTAAAACGACGTGGCACGTCGAGTTAAGCACGAATACGTGCATTTCACGCAGTTCTGGAGATATTACGTTTTTGAATTCACACTCACGAACACTGGTAAAACGAAGTGTTCGAATCTAGCTTGTTTTGCTCTAAAACGACGTGCCACGTCGAGTTAAGCACGAATACGTGCATTTCACGCAGTTCTGGAGATATTACGTTTTTGAGTCACACTCACGAACACTGGTAAAACGAAGTGTTCGAATCTAGCTTGTTTTGCTGTAAAACGACGTGCCACGTCGAGTTAAGCACGAATACGTGCGTTTCACGCAGTTCTGGAGATATTACGTTTTTGAGTTCACACTCACGCACACTGGTAAAACGAAGTGTTCGAATCAAGCTTGTTTTGCTCTAAAACGACGTGCCACGTCGAGTTAAGCACGAATACGTGCATTTCACGCAGTTCTGGAGATATTACGTTTTTGAGTTCACACTCACGAACACTGGTAAAACGAAGTGTTCGAATCTTGCTTGTTTTGCTCTAAAACGACGTGCCACGTCGAGTTAAGCACGAATACGTGCATTTCACGCAGTTCTGGAGATATTACGTTTTTGAGTTCACACTCACGAACATTGGTAAAACGAAGTGTTCGAATCTAGCTTGTTTTGCTCTAAAACGACGTGGCACGTCGAGTTAAGCACGAATACGTGCATTTCACGCAGTTCTGGAGATATTACGTTTTTGAGTTCACACTCACGAACACTGGTAAAACGAAGTGTTCGAATCTAGTTTGTTTTGCTCTAAAACGACGTGCCACGTCGAGTTAAGCACGAATACGTGCATTTCACGCAGTTCTGGAGATATTACGTTTTTGAGTTCACACTCACGAACACTGGTAAAACGAAGTGTTCGAATCTAGCTTGTTTTGCTCTAAAACGACGTGGCACGTCGAGTTAAGCACGAATACGTGCATTTCACGCAGTTCTGGAGATATTACGTTTTTGAACTCACACACACGAACACTGGTAAAACGAAGTGTTGGAATCTAGTTTGTTTTGCTCTAAAACGACGTGCCACGTCGAGTTAAGCACGAATACGTGCGTTTCACGCAGTTCTGGAGATATTACGTTTTTGAGTTCACACTCACGCACACTGGTAAAACGAAGTGTTCGAATCAAGCTTGTTTTGCTGTAAAACGACGTGCCACGTCGAGTTAAGCACGAATACGTGCGTTTCACGCAGTTCTGGAGATATTACGTTTTTGAGTTCACACTCACGCACACTGGTAAAACGAAGTGTTCGAATCTAGCTTGTTTTGCTCTAAAACGACGTGCCACGTCGAGTTAAGCACGAATACGTGCATTTCACGCAGTTCTGGAGATATTACGTTTTTGAGTTCACACTCACGAACACTGGTAAAACGAAGTGTTCGAATCTAGCTTGTTTTGCTCTAAAACGACGTGCCACGTCGAGTTAAGCACGAATACGTGCATTTCACGCAGTTCTGGAGATATTACGTTTTTGAGTTCACACTCACGAACACTGGTAAAACGAAGTGTTCGAATCTAGCTTGTTTTGCTCTAAAACGACGTGGCACGTCGAGTTAAGCACGAATACGTGCATTTCACGCAGTTCTGGAGATATTACGTTTTTGAGTTCACACTCACGAACACTGGTAAAACGAAGTGTTCGAATCTAGTTTGTTTTGCTCTAAAACGACGTGCCACGTCGAGTTACGCACGAATACGTGCATTTCACGCAGTTCTGGAGATATTACGTTTTTGAGTTCACACTCACGAACACTGGTAAAACGAAGTGTTCGAATCTAGCTTGTTTTGCTCTAAAACGACGTGGCACGTCGAGTTAAGCACGAATACGTGCATTTCACGCAGTTCTGGAGATATTACGTTTTTGAACTCACACACACGAACACTGGTAAAACGAAGTGTTCGAATCTAGTTTGTTTTGCTCTAAAACGACGTGCCACGTCGAGTTAAGCACGAATACGTGCATTTCACGCAGTTCTGGAGATATTACGTTTTTGAGTTCACACTCACGAACACTGGTAAAACGAAGTGTTCGAATCTAGCTTGTTTTGCTCTAAAACGACGTGCCACGTCGAGTTAAGCACGAATACGTGCATTTCACGCAGTTCTGGAGATATTACGTTTTTGAGTTCACACTCACGAACACTGGTAAAACGAAGTGTTCGAATCTAGCTTGTTTTGCTCTAAAACGACGTGCCACGTCGAGTTAAGCACGAATACGTGCATTTCACGCAGTTCTGGAGATATTACGTTTTTGAGTTCACACTCACGAACACTGGTAAAACGAAGTGTTCGAATCTAGTTTGTTTTGCTCCAAAACGACGTGCCACGTCGAGTTACGCACGAATACGTGCATTTCACGCAGTTCTGGAGATATTACGTTTTCGAGTCACACTCACGAACACTGGTAAAACGAAGTGTTCGAATCTAGCTTGTTTTGCTGTAAAACGACGTGCCACGTCGAGTTAAGCACGAATACGTGCATTTCACGCAGTTCTGGAGATATTACGTTTTCGAGTCACACTCACGAACACTGGTAAAACGAAGTGTTCGAATCTAGCTTGTTTTGCTGTAAAACGACGTGCCACGTCGAGTTAAGCACGAATACGTGCGTTTCACGCAGTTCTGGAGATATTACGTTTTTGAGTTCACACTCACGCACACTGGTAAAACGAAGTGTTCGAATCAAGCTTGTTTTGCTCTAAAACGACGTGCCACGTCGAGTTAAGCACGAATACGTGCATTTCACGCAGTTCTGGAGATATTACGTTTTTGAGTTCACACTCACGAACACTGGTAAAACGAAGTGTTCGAATCTAGCTTGTTTTGCTCTAAAACGACGTGCCACGTCGAGTTAAGCACGAATACGTGCATTTCACGCAGTTCTGGAGATATTACGTTTTTGAGTTCACACTCACGAACACTGGTAAAACGAAGTGTTCGAATCTAGCTTGTTTTGCTCTAAAACGACGTGCCACGTCGAGTTAAGCACGAATACGTGCATTTCACGCAGTTCTGGAGATATTACGTTTTTGAGTTCACACTCACGAACACTGGTAAAACGAAGTGTTCGAATCTAGTTTGTTTTGCTCTAAAACGACGTGCCACGTCGAGTTAAGCACGAATACGTGCATTTCACGCAGTTCTGGAGATATTACGTTTTTGAACTCACACTCACGAACACTGGTAAAACGAAGTGTTCGAATCTAGCTTGTTTTGCTCTAAAACGACGTGGCACGTCGAGTTAAGCACGAATACGTGCATTTCACGCAGTTCTGGAGATATTACGTTTTTGAATTCACACTCACGAACACTGGTAAAACGAAGTGTTCGAATCTAGCTTGTTTTGCTCTAAAACGACGTGCCACGTCGAGTTACGCACGAATACGTGCATTTCACGCAGTTCTGGAGATATTACGTTTTTGAGTTCACACTCACGAACACTGGTAAAACGAAGTGTTCGAATCTAGCTTGTTTTGCTCTAAAACGACGTGCCACGTCGAGTTAAGCACGAATACGTGCATTTCACGCAGTTCTGGAGATATTACGTTTTTGAGTTCACACTCACGAACACTGGTAAAACGAAGTGTTCGAATCTAGCTTGTTTTGCTCTAAAACGACGTGCCACGTCGAGTTAAGCACGAATACGTGCATTTCACGCAGTTCTGGAGATATTACGTTTTTGAGTTCACACTCACGAACACTGGTAAAACGAAGTGTTCGAATCAAGCTTGTTTTGCTCTAATACGACGTGCCACGTCGAGTTAAGCACGAATACGTGCATTTCACGCAGTTCTGGAGATATTACGTTTTTGAGTTCACACTCACGAACACTGGTAAAACGAAGTGTTCGAATCTTGCTTGTTTTGCTCTAAAACGACGTGCCACGTCGAGTTAAGCACGAATACGTGCATTTCACGCAGTTCTGGAGATATTACGTTTTTGAGTTCACACTCACGAACATTGGTAAAACGAAGTGTTCGAATCTAGCTTGTTTTGCTCTAAAACGACGTGGCACGTCGAGTTAAGCACGAATACGTGCATTTCACGCAGTTCTGGAGATATTACGTTTTTGAGTTCACACTCACGAACACTGGTAAAACGAAGTGTTCGAATCTAGTTTGTTTTGCTCTAAAACGACGTGCCACGTCGAGTTAAGCACGAATACGTGCATTTCACGCAGTTCTGGAGATATTACGTTTTTGAGTTCACACTCACGAACACTGGTAAAACGAAGTGTTCGAATCTAGCTTGTTTTGCTCTAAAACGACGTGGCACGTCGAGTTAAGCACGAATACGTGCATTTCACGCAGTTCTGGAGATATTACGTTTTTGAACTCACACACACGAACACTGGTAAAACGAAGTGTTCGAATCTAGCTTGTTTTGCTGTAAAACAACGTGCCACGTCGAGTTAAGCACGAATACGTGCGTTTCACGCAGTTCTGGAGATATTACGTTTTTGAGTTCACACTCACGCACACTGGTAAAACGAAGTGTTCGAATCAAGCTTGTTTTGCTCTAAAACGACGTGCCACGTCGAGTTAAGCACGAATACGTGCATTTCACGCAGTTCTGGAGATATTACGTTTTTGAGTTCACACTCACGAACACTGGTAAAACGAAGTGTTCGAATCTTGCTTGTTTTGCTCTAAAACGACGTGCCACGTCGAGTTAAGCACGAATACGTGCATTTCACGCAGTTCTGGAGATATTACGTTTTTGAGTTCACACTCACGAACACTGGTAAAACGAAGTGTTCGAATCTTGCTTGTTTTGCTCTAAAACGACGTGCCACGTCGAGTTAAGCACGAATACGTGCATTTCACGCAGTTCTGGAGATATTACGTTTTTGAGTTCACACTCACGAACACTGGTAAACGAAGTGTTCGAATCTAGCTTGTTTTGCTCTAAAACGACGTGGCACGTCGATTTAAGCACGAATACGTGCATTTCACGCAGTTCTGGAGATATTACGTTTTTGAGTTCACACTCACGAACACTGGTAAAACGAAGTGTTCGAATCTAGTTTTGCTCTAAAACGACGTGCCACGTCGAGTTAAGCACGAATACGTGCATTTCACGCAGTTCTGGAGATATTACGTTTTTGAATTCACACTCACGAACACTGGTAAAACGAAGTGTTCGAATCTAGCTTGTTTTGCTCTAAAACGACCTGGTACGTCGAGTTAAGCACGAATACGTGCATTTCACGCAGTTCTGGAGGTATTACGTTTTTGAACTCACACACACGAACACTGGTAAAACGAAGTGTTGGAATCTAGTTTGTTTTGCTCTAAAACGACGTGCCACGTCGAGTTAAGCACGAATACGTGCATTTCACGCAGTTCTGGAGATATTACGTTTTTGAGTTCACACTCACGAACACTGGTAAATCGAAGTGTTCGAATCTAGTTTGTTTTGCTCTAAAACGACGTGCCACGTCGAGTTAAGCACGAATACGTGCATTTCATGCAGTTCTGGAGATATTACGTTTTTGAATTCACACTCACGAACACTGGTAAAACGAAGTGTTCGAATCTAGCTTGTTTTGCTCTAAAACGACGTGGCACGTCCAGTTAAGCACGAATACGTGCATTTCACGCAGTTCTGGAGATATTACGTTTTTGAACTCACACACACGAACACTGGTAAAACGAAGTGTTCGAATCTAGCTTGTTTTGCTCTAAAACGACGTGGCACGTCGAGTTAAGCACGAATACGTGCATTCACGCAGTTCTGGAGATATTACGTTTTTGAATTCACACTCACGAACACTGGTAAAACGAAGTGTTCGAATCTAGTTTGTTTTGCTCTAAAACGACGTGCCACGTCGAGTTACGCACGAATACGTGCATTTCACGCAGTTCTGGAGATATTACGTTTTCGAGTCACACTCACGAACACTGGTAAAACGAAGTGTTCGAATCTAGCTTGTTTGCTGTAAAACGACATGCCACGTCGAGTTAAGCACGAATACGTGCGTTTCACGCAGTTCTGGAGATATTACGTTTTCGAGTCACACTCACGAACACAGGTAAAACGAAGTGTTCGAATCTAGCTTGTTTGCTGTAAAACGACGTGCCACGTCGAGTTAAGCACGAATACGTGCGTTTCACGCAGTTCTGGAGATATTACGTTTTTGAGTTCACACTCACGCACACTGGTAAAACGAAGTGTTCGAATCAAGCTTGTTTTGCTCTAAAACGACGTGCCACGTCGAGTTAAGCACGAATACGTGCATTTCACGCAGTTCTGGAGATATTACGTTTTTGAGTTCACACTCACGAACACTGGTAAAACGAAGTGTTCGAATCTTGCTTGTTTTGCTCTAAAACGACGTGCCACGTCGAGTTAAGCACGAGTTAAGCACGAAGCATTTCACGCAGTTCTGGAGATATTACGTTTTTGAGTTCACACTCACGAACATTGGTAAAACGAAGTGTTCGAATCTAGCTTGTTTTGCTCTAAAACGACGTGGCACGTCGAGTTAAGCACGAATACGTGCATTTCACGCAGTTCTGGAGATATTACGTTTTTGAGTTCACACTCACGAACACTGGTAAAACGAAGTGTTCGAATCTAGTTTGTTTTGCTCTAAAACGACGTGCCACGTCGAGTTAAGCACGAATACGTGCATTTCACGCAGTTCTGGAGATATTACGTTTTTGAGTTCACACTCACGAACACTGGTAAAACGAAGTGTTCGAATCTAGCTTGTTTTGTTCTAAAACGACGTGGCACGTCGAGTTAAGCACGAATACGTGCATTTCACGCAGTTCTGGAGATATTACGTTTTTGAGTTCACACTCACGAACACTGGTAAAACGAAGTGTTCGAATCTTGCTTGTTTTGCTCTAAAACGACGTGCCACGTCGAGTTAAGCACGAATACGTGCATTTCACGCAGTTCTGGAGATATTACGTTTTTGAGTTCACACTCACGAACATTGGTAAAACGAAGTGTTCGAATCTAGCTTGTTTTGCTCTAAAACGACGTGGCACGTCGAGTTAAGCACGAATACGTGCATTTCACGCAGTTCTGGAGATATTACGTTTTTGAGTTCACACTCACGAACACTGGTAAAACGAAGTGTTCGAATCTAGTTTGTTTTGCTCTAAAACGACGTGCCACGTCGAGTTAAGCACGAATACGTGCATTTCACGCAGTTCTGGAGATATTACGTTTTTGAGTTCACACTCACGAACACTGGTAAAACGAAGTGTTCGAATCTAGCTTGTTTTGCTCTAAAACGACGTGGCACGTCGAGTTAAGCACGAATACGTGCATTTCACGCAGTTCTGGAGATATTACGTTTTTGAACTCACACACACGAACACTGGTAAAACGAAGTGTTCGAATCTAGCTTGTTTTGCTGTAAAACAACGTGCCACGTCGAGTTAAGCACGAATACGTGCGTTTCACGCAGTTCTGGAGATATTACGTTTTTGAGTTCACACTCACGCACACTGGTAAAACGAAGTGTTCGAATCAAGCTTGTTTTGCTCTAAAACGACGTGCCACGTCGAGTTAAGCACGAATACGTGCATTTCACGCAGTTCTGGAGATATTACGTTTTTGAGTTCACACTCACGAACACTGGTAAAACGAAGTGTTCGAATCTTGCTTGTTTTGCTCTAAAACGACGTGCCACGTCGAGTTAAGCACGAATACGTGCATTTCACGCAGTTCTGGAGATATTACGTTTTTGAGTTCACACTCACGAACACTGGTAAAACGAAGTGTTCGAATCTTGCTTGTTTTGCTCTAAAACGACGTGCCACGTCGAGTTAAGCACGAATACGTGCATTTCACGCAGTTCTGGAGATATTACGTTTTTGAGTTCACACTCACGAACACTGGTAAAACGAAGTGTTCGAATCTAGCTTGTTTTGCTCTAAAACGACGTGGCACGTCGATTTAAGCACGAATACGTGCATTTCACGCAGTTCTGGAGATATTACGTTTTTGAGTTCACACTCACGAACACTGGTAAAACGAAGTGTTCGAATCTAGTTTTGCTCTAAAACGACGTGCCACGTCGAGTTAAGCACGAATACGTGCATTTCACGCAGTTCTGGAGATATTACGTTTTTGAATTCACACTCACGAACACTGGTAAAACGAAGTGTTCGAATCTAGCTTGTTTTGCTCTAAAACGACCTGGTACGTCGAGTTAAGCACGAATACGTGCATTTCACGCAGTTCTGGAGGTATTACGTTTTTGAACTCACACACACGAACACTGGTAAAACGAAGTGTTGGAATCTAGTTTGTTTTGCTCTAAAACGACGTGCCACGTCGAGTTAAGCACGAATACGTGCATTTCACGCAGTTCTGGAGATATTACGTTTTTGAGTTCACACTCACGAACACTGGTAAATCGAAGTGTTCGAATCTAGTTTGTTTTGCTCTAAAACGACGTGCCACGTCGAGTTAAGCACGAATACGTGCATTTCATGCAGTTCTGGAGATATTACGTTTTTGAATTCACACTCACGAACACTGGTAAAACGAAGTGTTCGAATCTAGCTTGTTTTGCTCTAAAACGACGTGGCACGTCCAGTTAAGCACGAATACGTGCATTTCACGCAGTTCTGGAGATATTACGTTTTGAACTCACACACACGAACACTGGTAAAACGAAGTGTTCGAATCTAGCTTGTTTTGCTCTAAAACGACGTGGCACGTCGAGTTAAGCACGAATACGTGCATTTCACGCAGTTCTGGAGATATTACGTTTTTGAATTCACACTCACGAACACTGGTAAAACGAAGTGTTCGAATCTAGTTTGTTTTGCTCTAAAACGACGTGCCACGTCGAGTTACGCACGAATACGTGCATTTCACGCAGTTCTGGAGATATTACGTTTTCGAGTCACACTCACGAACACTGGTAAAACGAAGTGTTCGAATCTAGCTTGTTTGCTGTAAAACGACATGCCACGTCGAGTTAAGCACGAATACGTGCGTTTCACGCAGTTCTGGAGATATTACGTTTTCGAGTCACACTCACGAACACAGGTAAAACGAAGTGTTCGAATCTAGCTTGTTTGCTGTAAAACGACGTGCCACGTCGAGTTAAGCACGAATACGTGCGTTTCACGCAGTTCTGGAGATATTACGTTTTTGAGTTCACACTCACGCACACTGGTAAAACGAAGTGTTCGAATCAAGCTTGTTTTGCTCTAAAACGACGTGCCACGTCGAGTTAAGCACGAATACGTGCATTTCACGCAGTTCTGGAGATATTACGTTTTTGAGTTCACACTCACGAACACTGGTAAAACGAAGTGTTCGAATCTTGCTTGTTTTGCTCTAAAACGACGTGCCACGTCGAGTTAAGCACGAGTTAAGCACGAAGCATTTCACGCAGTTCTGGAGATATTACGTTTTTGAGTTCACACTCACGAACATTGGTAAAACGAAGTGTTCGAATCTAGCTTGTTTTGCTCTAAAACGACGTGGCACGTCGAATTAAGCACGAATACGTGCATTTCACGCAGTTCTGGAGATATTACGTTTTTGAGTTCACACTCACGAACACTGGTAAAACGAAGTGTTCGAATCTAGTTTGTTTTGCTCTAAAACGACGTGCCACGTCGAGTTAAGCACGAATACGTGCATTTCACGCAGTTCTGGAGATATTACGTTTTTGAGTTCACACTCACGAACACTGGTAAAACGAAGTGTTCGAATCTAGCTTGTTTTGTTCTAAAACGACGTGGCACGTCGAGTTAAGCACGAATACGTGCATTTCACGCAGTTCTGGAGATATTACGTTTTTGAGTTCACACTCACGAACACTGGTAAAACGAAGTGTTCGAATCTAGTTTGTTTTGCTCTAAAACGACGTGCCACGTCGAGTTAAGCACGAATACGTGCATTTCACGCAGTTCTGGAGATATTACGTTTTTGAACTCACACACACGAACACTGGTAAAACGAAGTGTTCGAATCTAGTTTGTTTTGCTCTAAAACGACGTGCCACGTCGAGTTACGCACGAATACGTGCATTTCACGCAGTTCTGGAGATATTACGTTTTCGAGTCACACTCATGAACACTGGTAAAACGAAGTGTTCGAATCTAGCTTGTTTGCTGTAAAACGACGTGCCACGTCGAGTTAAGCACGAATACGTGCGTTTCACGCAGTTCTGGAGATATTACGTTTTTGAGTTCACACTTACGCACACTGGTAAAACGAAGTGTTCGAATCAAGCTTGTTTTGCTCTAAAACGACGTGCCACGTCGAGTTAAGCACGAATACGTGCATTTCACGCAGTTCTGGAGATATTACGTTTTTGAGTTCACACTCACGAACACTGGTAAAACGAAGTGTTCGAATCTTGCTTGTTTTGCTCTAAAACGACGTGCCACGTCGAGTTAAGCACGAATACGTGCATTTCACGCAGTTCTGGAGATATTACGTTTTTGAATTCACACTCACGAACACTGGTAAAATGAAGTGTTCGAATCTAGCTTGTTTTGCTCTAAAACGACGTGGTACGTCGAGTTAAGCACGAATACGTGCATTTCACGCAGTTCTGGAGATATTAAGTTTTTGAACTCACACACACGAACACTGGTAAAACGAAGTGTTCGAATCTAGTTTGTTTTGCTCTAAAACGACGTGCACGTCAAGTTAAGCACGAATACGTGCATTTCACGCAGTTCTGGAGATATTACGTTTTTGAGTTCACACTCACGAACACTGGTAAATCGAAGTGTTCGAATCTAGTTTGTTTTGCTCTAAAACGACGTGCCACGTCGAGTTAAGCACGAATACGTGCATTTCATGCAGTTCTGGAGATATTACGTTTTTGAATTCACACTCACGAACACTGGTAAAACGAAGTGTTCGAATCTAGCTGGTTTTGCTCTAAAACGACGTGGCACGTCGAGTTAAGCACGAATACGTGCATTTCACGCAGTTCTGGAGATATTACGTTTTTGAACTCACACACACGAACACTGGTAAAACGAAGTGTTCGAATCTAGCTTGTTTTGCTCTAAAACGACGTGGCACGTCGAGTTAAGCACGAATACGTGCATTTCACGCAGTTCTGGAGATATTACGTTTTTGAATTCACACTCACGAACACTGGTAAAACGAAGTGTTCGAATCTAGCTTGTTTGCTGTAAAACGACGTGCCACGTCGAGTTAAGCACGAATACGTGCGTTTCACGCAGTTCTGGAGATATTACGTTTTTGAGTTCACACTCACGAACACTGGTAAAACGAAGTTTTCGAATCTAGTTTGTTTTGCTCTAAAACGACGTGCCACGTCGAGTTAAGCACGAATACGTGCATTTCACGCAGTTCTGGAGATATTACGTTTTTGAGTTCACACTCACGAACACTGGTAAAACGAAGTGTTCGAATCTAGCTTGTTTTGCTCTAAAACGACGTGGCACGTCGAGTTAAGCACGAATACGTGCATTTCACGCAGTTCTGGAGATATTACGTTTTTGAGTTCACACTCACGCACACTGGTAAAACGAAGTGTTCGAATCAAGCTTGTTTTGCTCTAAAACGACGTGCCACGTCGAGTTAAGCACGAATACGTGCATTTCACGCAGTTCTGGAGATATTACGTTTTTGAGTTCACACTCACGAACACTGGTAAAACGAAGTGTTCGAATCTTGCTTGTTTTGCTCTAAAACGACGTGCCACGTCGAGTTAAGCACGAATACGTGCATTTCACGCAGTTCTGGAGATATTACGTTTTTGAGTTCACACTCACGAACACTGGTAAAACGAAGTGTTCGAATCTTGCTTGTTTTGCTCTAAAACGACGTGCCACGTCGAGTTAAGCACGAATACGTGCATTTCACGCAGTTCTGGAGATATTACGTTTTTGAGTTCACACTCACGAACACTGGTAAAACGAAGTGTTCGAATCTAGTTTGTTTTGCTCTAAAACGACGTGCCACGTCGAGTTAAGCACGAATACGTGCATTTCACGCAGTTCTGGAGATATTACGTTTTTGAGTTCACACTCACGAACACTGGTAAAACGAAGTGTTCGAATCTAGCTTGTTTTGCTCTAAAACGACGTGGCACGTCGAGTTAAGCACGAATACGTGCATTTCACGCAGTTCTGGAGATATTACGTTTTTGAGTTCACACTCACGAACACTGGTAAAACGAAGTGTTCGAATCTAGTTTGTTTTGCTCTAAAACGACGTGCCACGTCGAGTTAAGCACGAATACGTGCATTTCACGCAGTTCTGGAGATATTACGTTTTTGAACTCACACACACGAACACTGGTAAAACGAAGTGTTCGAATCTAGTTTGTTTTGCTCTAAAACGACGTGCCACGTCGAGTTACGCACGAATACGTGCATTTCACGCAGTTCTGGAGATATTACGTTTTCGAGTCACACTCATGAACACTGGTAAAACGAAGTGTTCGAATCTAGCTTGTTTGCTGTAAAACGACGTGCCACGTCGAGTTAAGCACGAATACGTGCGTTTCACGCAGTTCTGGAGATATTACGTTTTTGAGTTCACACTTACGCACACTGGTAAAACGAAGTGTTCGAATCAAGCTTGTTTTGCTCTAAAACGACGTGCCACGTCGAGTTAAGCACGAATACGTGCATTTCACGCAGTTCTGGAGATATTACGTTTTTGAGTTCACACTCACGAACACTGGTAAAACGAAGTGTTCGAATCTTGCTTGTTTTGCTCTAAAACGACGTGCCACGTCGAGTTAAGCACGAATACGTGCATTTCACGCAGTTCTGGAGATATTACGTTTTTGAATTCACACTCACGAACACTGGTAAAACGAAGTGTTCGAATCTAGCTTGTTTTGCTCTAAAACGACGTGGTACGTCGAGTTAAGCACGAATACGTGCATTTCACGCAGTTCTGGAGATATTACGTTTTTGAACTCACACACACGAACACTGGTAAAACGAAGTGTTCGAATCTAGTTTGTTTTGCTCTAAAACGACGTGCCACGTCAAGTTAAGCACGAATACGTGCATTTCACGCAGTTCTGGAGATATTACGTTTTTGAGTTCACACTCACGAACACTGGTAAATCGAAGTGTTCGAATCTAGTTTGTTTTGCTCTAAAACGACGTGCCACGTCGAGTTAAGCACGAATACGTGCATTTCATGCAGTTCTGGAGATATTACGTTTTTGAATTCACACTCACGAACACTGGTAAAACGAAGTGTTCGAATCTAGCTGGTTTTGCTCTAAAACGACGTGGCACGTCGAGTTAAGCACGAATACGTGCATTTCACGCAGTTCTGGAGATATTACGTTTTTGAACTCACACACACGAACACTGGTAAAACGAAGTGTTCGAATCTAGCTTGTTTTGCTCTAAAACGACGTGGCACGTCGAGTTAAGCACGAATACGTGCATTTCACGCAGTTCTGGAGATATTACGTTTTTGAATTCACACTCACGAACACTGGTAAAACGAAGTGTTCGAATCTAGCTTGTTTGCTGTAAAACGACGTGCCACGTCGAGTTAAGCACGAATACGTGCGTTTCACGCAGTTCTGGAGATATTACGTTTTTGAGTTCACACTCACGCACACTGGTAAAACGAAGTGTTCGAATCAAGCTTGTTTTGCTCTAAAAGGACGTGCCACGTCGAGTTAAGCACGAATACGTGCATTTCACGCAGTTCTGGAGATATTACGTTTTTGAGTTCACACTCACGAACACTGGTAAAACGAAGTGTTCGAATCTATTTTGCTCTAAAACGACGTGCCACGTCGAGTTAAGCACGAATACGTGCATTTCACGCAGTTCTGGAGATATTACGTTTTTGAATTCACACTCACGAACACTGGTAAAACGAAGTGTTCGAATCTAGCTTGTTTTGCTCTAAAACGACCTGGTACGTCGAGTTAAGCACGAATACGTGCATTTCACGCAGTTCTGGAGATATTACGTTTTTGAGTTCACACTCACGAACACTGGTAAAACGAAGTGTTCGAATCTTGCTTGTTTTGCTCTAAAACGACGTGCCACGTCGAGTTAAGCACGAATACGTGCATTTCACGCAGTTCTGGAGATATTACGTTTTTGAGTTCACACTCACGAACATTGGTAAAACGAAGTGTTCGAATCTAGCTTGTTTTGCTCTAAAACGACGTGCCACGTCGATTTAAGCACGAATACGTGCATTTCACGCAGTTCTGGAGATATTACGTTTTTGAGTTCACACTCACGAACACTGGTAAAACGAAGTGTTCGAATCTAGTTTTGCTCTAAAACGACGTGCCACGTCGAGTTAAGCACGAATACGTGCATTTCACGCAGTTCTGGAGATATTACGTTTTTGAATTCACACTCACGAACACTGGTAAAACGAAGTGTTCGAATCTAGCTTGTTTTGCTCTAAAACGACCTGGTACGTCGAGTTAAGCACGAATACGTGCATTTCACGCAGTTCTGGAGATATTACGTTTTTGAGTTCACACTCACGAACACTGGTAAAACGAAGTGTTCGAATCTTGCTTGTTTTGCTCTAAAACGACGTGCCACGTCGAGTTAAGCACGAATACGTGCATTTCACGCAGTTCTGGAGATATTACGTTTTTGAGTTCACACTCACGAACACTGGTAAAACGAAGTGTTCGAATCTAGCTTGTTTTGCTCTAAAACGACGTGGCACGTCGATTTAAGCACGAATACGTGCATTTCACGCAGTTCTGGAGATATTACGTTTTTGAGTTCACACTCACGAACACTGGTAAAACGAAGTGTTCGAATCTAGTTTTGCTCTAAAACGACGTGCCACGTCGAGTTAAGCACGAATACGTGCATTTCACGCAGTTCTGGAGATATTACGTTTTTGAATTCACACTCACGAACACTGGTAAAACGAAGTGTTCGAATCTAGCTTGTTTTGCTCTAAAACGACCTGGTACGTCGAGTTAAGCACGAATACGTGCATTTCACGCAGTTCTGGAGATATTACGTTTTTGAACTCACACACACGAACACTGGTAAAACGAAGTGTTGGAATCTAGTTTGTTTTGCTCTAAAACGACGTGCCACGTCGAGTTAAGCACGAATACGTGCATTTCACGCAGTTCTGGAGATATTACGTTTTTGAGTTCACACTCACGAACACTGGTAAATCGAAGTGTTCGAATCTAGTTTGTTTTGCTCTAAAACGACGTGCCACGTCGAGTTAAGCACGAATACGTGCATTTCATGCAGTTCTGGAGATATTACGTTTTTGAATTCACACTCACGAACACTGGTAAAACGAAGTGTTCGAATCTAGCTTGTTTTGCTCTAAAACGACGTGGCACGTCCAGTTAAGCACGAATACGTGCATTTCACGCAGTTCTGGAGATATTACGTTTTTGAACTCACACACACGAACACTGGTAAAACGAAGTGTTCGAATCTAGCTTGTTTTGCTCTAAAACGACGTGGCACGTCGAGTTAAGCACGAATACGTGCATTTCACGCAGTTCTGGAGATATTACGTTTTTGAATTCACACTCACGAACACTGGTAAAACGAAGTTTTCGAATCTAGTTTGTTTTGCTCTAAAACGACGTGCCACGTCGAGTTACGCACGAATACGTGCATTTCACGCAGTTCTGGAGATATTACGTTTTCGAGTCACACTCACGAACACTGGTAAAACGAAGTGTTCGAATCTAGCTTGTTTGCTGTAAAACGACGTGCCACGTCGAGTTAAGCACGAATACGTGCGTTTCACGCAGTTCTGGAGATATTACGTTTTCGAGTCACACTCACGAACACAGGTAAAACGAAGTGTTCGAATCTAGCTTGTTTGCTGTAAAACGACGTGCCACGTCGAGTTAAGCACGAATACGTGCGTTTCACGCAGTTCTGGAGATATTACGTTTTTGAGTTCACACTCACGCACACTGGTAAAACGAAGTGTTCGAATCAAGCTTGTTTTGCTCTAAAACGACGTGCCACGTCGAGTTAAGCACGAATACGTGCATTTCACGCAGTTCTGGAGATATTACGTTTTTGAGTTCACACTCACGAACACTGGTAAAACGAAGTGTTCGAATCTTGCTTGTTTTGCTCTAAAACGACGTGCCACGTCGAGTTAAGCACGAATACGTGCATTTCACGCAGTTCTGGAGATATTACGTTTTTGAGTTCACACTCACGAACATTGGTAAAACGAAGTGTTCGAATCTAGCTTGTTTTGCTCTAAAACGACGTGGCACGTCGAGTTAAGCACGAATACGTGCATTTCACGCAGTTCTGGAGATATTACGTTTTTGAGTTCACACTCACGAACACTGGTAAAACGAAGTGTTCGAATCTAGTTTGTTTTGCTCTAAAACGACGTGCCACGTCGAGTTAAGCACGAATACGTGCATTTCACGCAGTTCTGGAGATATTACGTTTTTGAGTTCACACTCACGAACACTGGTAAAACGAAGTGTTCGAATCTAGCTTGTTTTGCTCTAAAACGACGTGGCACGTCGAGTTAAGCACGAATACGTGCATTTCACGCAGTTCTGGAGATATTACGTTTTTGAGTTCACACTCACGAACACTGGTAAAACGAAGTGTTCGAATCTAGTTTGTTTTTCTCTAAAACGACGTGCCACGTCGAGTTAAGCACGAATACGTGCATTTCACGCAGTTCTGGAGATATTACGTTTTTGAACTCACACACACGAACACTGGTAAAACGAAGTGTTCGAATCTAGTTTGTTTTGCTCTAAAACGACGTGCCACGTCGAGTTACGCACGAATACGTGCATTTCACGCAGTTCTGGAGATATTACGTTTTCGAGTCACACTCATGAACACTGGTAAAACGAAGTGTTCGAATCTAGCTTGTTTGCTGTAAAACGACGTGCCACGTCGAGTTAAGCACGAATACGTGCGTTTCACGCAGTTCTGGAGATATTACGTTTTTGAGTTCACACTTACGCACACTGGTAAAACGAAGTGTTCGAATCAAGCTTGTTTTGCTCTAAAACGACGTGCCACGTCGAGTTAAGGACGAATACGCGCATTTCACGCAGTTCTGGAGATATTACGTTTTTGAGTTCACACTCACGAACACTGGTAAAACGAAGTGTTCGAATCTTGCTTGTTTTGCTCTAAAACGACGTGCCACGTCGAGTTAAGCACGAATACGTGCATTTCACGCAGTTCTGGAGATATTACGTTTTTGAATTCACACTCACGAACACTGGTAAAACGAAGTGTTCGAATCTAGCTTGTTTTGCTCTAAAACGACGTGGTACGTCGAGTTAAGCACGAATACGTGCATTTCACGCAGTTCTGGAGATATTACGTTTTTGAACTCACACACACGAACACTGGTAAAACGAAGTGTTCGAATCTAGTTTGTTTTGCTCTAAAACGACGTGCCACGTCAAGTTAAGCACGAATACGTGCATTTCACGCAGTTCTGGAGATATTACGTTTTTGAGTTCACACTCACGAACACTGGTAAATCGAAGTGTTCGAATCTAGTTTGTTTTGCTCTAAAACGACGTGCCACGTCGAGTTAAGCACGAATACGTGCAGTTCATGCAGTTCTGGAGATATTACGTTTTTGAATTCACACTCACGAACACTGGTAAAACGAAGTGTTCGAATCTAGCTGGTTTTGCTCTAAAACGACGTGGCACGTCGAGTTAAGCACGAATACGTGCATTTCACGCAGTTCTGGAGATATTACGTTTTTGAACTCACACACACGAACACTGGTAAAACGAAGTGTTCGAATCTAGCTTGTTTTGCTCTAAAACGACGTGGCACGTCGAGTTAAGCACGAATACGTGCATTTCACGCAGTTCTGGAGATATTACGTTTTTGAATTCACACTCACGAACACTGGTAAAACGAAGTGTTCGAATCTAGCTTGTTTGCTGTAAAACGACGTGCCACGTCGAGTTAAGCACGAATACGTGCGTTTCACGCAGTTCTGGAGATATTACGTTTTTGAGTTCACACTCACGCACACTGGTAAAACGAAGTGTTCGAATCAAGCTTGTTTTGCTCTAAAACGACGTGCCACGTCGAGTTAAGCACGAATACGTGCATTTCACGCAGTTCTGGAGATATTACGTTTTTGAGTTCACACTCACGAACACTGGTAACACGAAGTGTTCGAATCTTGCTTGTTTTGCTCTAAAACGACGTGCCACGTCGAGTTAAGCACGAATACGTGCATTTCACGCAGTTCTGGAGATATTACGTTTTTGAACTCACACACACGAACACTGGTAAAACGAAGTGTTCGAATCTAGCTTGTTTTGCTCTAAAACGACGTGGCACGTCGAGTTAAGCACGAATACGTGCATTTCACGCAGTTCTGGAGATATTACGTTTTTGAATTCACACTCACGAACACTGGTAAAACGAAGTGTTCGAATCTAGTTTGTTTTGCTCTAAAACGACGTGCCACGTCGAGTTACGCACGAATACGTGCATTTCACGCAGTTCTGGAGATATTACGTTTTCGAGTCACACTCACGAACACTGGTAAAAGGAAGTGTTCGAATCTAGCTTGTTTGCTGTAAAACGACGTGCCACGTCGAGTTAAGCACGAATACGTGCGTTTCACGCAGTTCTGGAGATATTACGTTTTTGAGTTCACACTCACGCACACTGGTAAAACGAAGTGTTCGAATCAAGCTTGTTTTGCTCTAAAACGACGTGCCACGTCGAGTTAAGCACGAATACGTGCATTTCACGCAGTTCTGGAGATATTACGTTTTTGAGTTCACACTCACGAACACTGGTAAAACGAAGTGTTCGAATCTAGCTTGTTTGCTGTAAAACGACGTGCCACGTCGAGTTAAGCACGAATACGTGCGTTTCACGCAGTTCTGGAGATATTACGTTTTTGAGTTCACACTTACGCACACTGGTAAAACGAAGTGTTCGAATCAAGCTTGTTTTGCTCTAAAACGACGTGCCACGTCGAGTTAAGCACGAATACGTGCATTTCACGCAGTTCTGGAGATATTACGTTTTTGAGTTCACACTCACGAACACTGGTAAAACGAAGTGTTCGAATCTTGCTTGTTTTGCTCTAAAACGACGTGCCACGTCGAGTTAAGCACGAATACGTGCATTTCACGCAGTTCTGGAGATATTACGTTTTTGAATTCACACTCACGAACACTGGTAAAACGAAGTGTTCGAATCTAGCTTGTTTTGCTCTAAAACGACGTGGTACGTCGAGTTAAGCACGAATACGTGCATTTCACGCAGTTCTGGAGATATTACGTTTTTGAACTCACACACACGAACACTGGTAAAACGAAGTGTTCGAATCTAGTTTGTTTTGCTCTAAAACGACGTGCCACGTCAAGTTAAGCACGAATACGTGCATTTCACGCAGTTCTGGAGATATTACGTTTTTGAGTACACACTCACGAACACTGGTAAATCGAAGTGTTCGAATCTAGTTTGTTTTGCTCTAAAACGACGTGCCACGTCGAGTTAAGCACGAATACGTGCATTTCATGCAGTTCTGGAGATATTACGTTTTTGAATTCACACTCACGAACACTGGTAAAACGAAGTGTTCGAAACTAGCTGGTTTTGCTCTAAAACGACGTGGCACGTCGAGTTAAGCACGAATACGTGCATTTCACGCAGTTCTGGAGATATTACGTTTTTGAACTCACACACACGAACACTGGTAAAACGAAGTGTTCGAATCTAGCTTGTTTTGCTCTAAAACGACGTGGCACGTCGAGTTAAGCACGAATACGTGCATTTCACGCAGTTCTGGAGATATTACGTTTTTGAATTCACACTCACGAACACTGGTAAAACGAAGTGTTCGAATCTAGCTTGTTTGCTGTAAAACGACGTGCCACGTCGAGTTAAGCACGAATACGTGCGTTTCACGCAGTTCTGGAGATATTACGTTTTTGAGTTCACACTCACGCACACTGGTAAAACGAAGTGTTCGAATCAAGCTTGTTTTGCTCTAAAACGACGTGCCACGTCGAGTTAAGCACGAATACGTGCATTTCACGCAGTTCTGGAGATATTACGTTTTTGAGTTCACACTCACGAACACTGGTAAAACGAAGTGTTCGAATCTTGCTTGTTTTGCTCTAAAACGACGTGCCACGTCGAGTTAAGCACGAATACGTGCATTTCACGCAGTTCTGGAGATATTACGTTTTTGAACTCACACACACGAACACTGGTAAAACGAAGTGTTCGAATCTAGCTTGTTTTGCTCTAAAACGACGTGGCACGTCGAGTTAAGCACGAATACGTGCATTTCACGCAGTTCTGGAGATATTACGTTTTTGAATTCACACTCACGAACACTGGTAAAACGAAGTGTTCGAATCTAGTTTGTTTTGCTCTAAAACGACGTGCCACGTCGAGTTACGCACGAATACGTGCATTTCACGCAGTTCTGGAGATATTACGTTTTCGAGTCACACTCACGAACACTGGTAAAAGGAAGTGTTCGAATCTAGCTTGTTTGCTGTAAAACGACGTGCCACGTCGAGTTAAGCACGAATACGTGCGTTTCACGCAGTTCTGGAGATATTACGTTTTTGAGTTCACACTCACGCACACTGGTAAAACGAAGTGTTCGAATCAAGCTTGTTTTGCTCTAAAACGACGTGCCACGTCGAGTTAAGCACGAATACGTGCATTTCACGCAGTTCTGGAGATATTACGTTTTTGAGTTCACACTCACGAACACTGGTAAAACGAAGTGTTCGAATCTAGCTTGTTTTGCTGTAAAACGACGTGCCACGTCGAGTTAAGCACGAATACGTGCGTTTCACGCAGTTCTGGAGATATTACGTTTTTGAGTTCACACTCACGCACACTGGTAAAACGAAGTGTTCGAATCAAGCTTGTTTTGCTCTAAAACGACGTGGCACGTCGAGTTAAGCACGAATACGTGCATTTCACGCAGTTCTGGAGAGATTACGTTTTTGAACTCACACACACGAACACTGGTAAAACGAAGTGTTCGAATCAAGTTTGTTTTGCTCTAAAACGACGTGCCACGTCGAGTTAAGCACGAATACGTGCATTTCATGCAGTTCTGGAGATATTACGTTTTTGAGTTCACACTCACGAACACTGGTAAAACGAAGTGTTCGAATCTAGCTTGTTTTGCTCTAAAACGACGTGCCACGTCGAGTTAAGCACGAATACATGCATTTCACGCAGTTCTGGAGATATTACGTTTTCGAGTTCACACTCACGAACACTGGTAAAACGAAGTGTTCGAATCTAGTTTGTTTTGCTCTAAAACGACGTGCCACGTCGAGTTACGCACGAATACGTGCATTTCACGCAGTTCTGGAGATATTACGTTTTCGAGTCACACTCACGAACACTGGTAAAACGAAGTGTTATCTAGCTTGTTTTGCTCTAAAACGACGTGCCACGTCGAGTTAAGCACGAATACGTGCATTTCACGCAGTTCTGGAGATATTACGTTTTTGAGTTCACACTCACGAACACTGGTAAAACGAAGTGTTCGAATCTAGTTTGTTTTGCTCTAAAACGACGTGCCACGTCGAGTTAAGCACGAATACGTGCATTTCACGCAGTTCTGGAGATATTACGTTTTTGAGTTCACACTCACGAACACTGGTAAAACGAAGTGTTCGAATCTAGCTTGTTTTGCTGTAAAACGACGTGCCACGTCGAGTTAAGCACGAATACGTGCGTTTCACGCAGTTCTGGAGATATTACGTTTTTGAGTTCACACTCACGAACACTGGTAAAACGAAGTGTTCGAATCTAGCTTGTTTTGCTCTAAAACGACGTGCCACGTCGAGTTAAGCACGAATACGTGCATTTCACGCAGTTCTGGAGATATTACGTTTTTGAGTTCACACTCACGAACACTGGTAAAACGAAGTGTTCGAATCTAGCTTGTTTTGCTCTAAAACGACGTGCCACGTCGAGTTAAGCACGAATACGTGCATTTCACGCAGTTCTGGAGATATTACGTTTTTGAACTCACACACACGAACACTGGTAAAACGAAGTGTTCGAATCTAGCTTGTTTTGCTCTAAAACGACGTGGCACGTCGAGTTAAGCACGAATACGTGCATTTCACGCAGTTCTGGAGATATTACGTTTTTGAATTCACACTCACGAACACTGGTAAAACGAAGTGTTCGAATCTAGTTTGTTTTGCTCTAAAACGACGTGCCACGTCGAGTTACGCACGAATACGTGCATTTCACGCAGTTCTGGAGATATTACGTTTTCGAGTCACACTCACGAACACTGGTAAAAGGAAGTGTTCGAATCTAGCTTGTTTGCTGTAAAACGACGTGCCACGTCGAGTTAAGCACGAATACGTGCGTTTCACGCAGTTCTGGAGATATTACGTTTTTGAGTTCACACTCACGCACACTGGTAAAACGAAGTGTTCGAATCAAGCTTGTTTTGCTCTAAAACGACGTGCCACGTCGAGTTAAGCACGAATACGTGCATTTCACGCAGTTCTGGAGATATTACGTTTTTGAGTTCACACTCACGAACACTGGTAAAACGAAGTGTTCGAATCTTGCTTGTTTTGCTCTAAAACGACGTGCCACGTCGAGTTAAGCACGAATACGTGCGTTTCACGCAGTTCTGGAGATATTACGTTTTTGAGTTCACACTCACGCACACTGGTAAAACGAAGTGTTCGAATCAAGCTTGTTTTGCTCTAAAACGACGTGGCACGTCGAGTTAAGCACGAATACGTGCATTTCACGCAGTTCTGGAGAGATTACGTTTTTGAACTCACACACACGAACACTGGTAAAACGAAGTGTTCGAATCAAGTTTGTTTTGCTCTAAAACGACGTGCCACGTCGAGTTAAGCACGAATACGTGCATTTCATGCAGTTCTGGAGATATTACGTTTTTGAGTTCACACTCACGAACACTGGTAAAACGAAGTGTTCGAATCTAGCTTGTTTTGCTCTAAAACGACGTGCCACGTCGAGTTAAGCACGAATACATGCATTTCACGCAGTTCTGGAGATATTACGTTTTCGAGTTCACACTCACGAACACTGGTAAAACGAAGTGTTCGAATCTAGTTTGTTTTGCTCTAAAACGACGTGCCACGTCGAGTTACGCACGAATACGTGCATTTCACGCAGTTCTGGAGATATTACGTTTTCGAGTCACACTCACGAACACTGGTAAAACGAAGTGTTCGAATCTAGCTTGTTTTGCTGTAAAACGACGTGCCACGTCGAGTTAAGCACGAATACGTGCATTTCACGCAGTTCTGGAGATATTACGTTTTTGAGTTCACTCACGAACACTGGTAAAACGAAGTGTTCGAATCTAGTTTGTTTTGCTCTAAAACGACGTGCCACGTCGAGTTAAGCACGAATACGTGCATTTCACGCAGTTCTGGAGATATTACGTTTTTGAATTCACACTCACGAACACTGGTAAAACGAAGTGTTCGAATCTAGCTTGTTTTGCTCTAAAACGACGTGGCACGTCGAGTTAAGCACGAATACGTGCATTTCACGCAGTTCTGGAGATATTACGTTTTTGAACTCACACACACGAACACTGGTAAAACGAAGTGTTCGAATCTAGCTTGTTTTGCTCTAAAACGACGTGCCACGTCGAGTTAAGCACGAATACGTGCATTTCACGCAGTTCTGGAGATAATACGTTTTTGAACTCACACACACGAACACTGGTAAAACGAAGTGTTCGAATCTAGTTTGTTTTGCTCTAAAACGACGTGCCACGTCGAGTTACGCACGAATACGTGCATTTCACGCAGTTCTGGAGATATTACGTTTTCGAGTCACACTCACGAACACTGGTAAAAGGAAGTGTTCGAATCTAGCTTGTTTGCTGTAAAACGACGTGCTACGTCGAGTTAAGCACGAATACGTGCGTTTCACGCAGTTCTGGAGATATTACGTTTTTGAGTTCACACTCACGCACACTGGTAAAACGAAGTGTTCGAATCAAGCTTGTTTTGCTCTAAAACGACGTGCCACGTCGAGTTAAGCACGAATACGTGCATTTCACGCAGTTCTGGAGATATTACGTTTTTGAGTTCACACTCACGAACACTGGTAAAACGAAGTGTTCGAATCTTGCCTGTTTTGCTCTAAAACGACGTGCCACGTCGAGTTAAGCACGAATACGTGCATTTCACGCAGTTCTGGAGATATTACGTTTTTGAACTCACACACACGAACACTGGTAAAACGAAGTGTTCGAATCTAGTTTGTTTTGCTCTAAAACGACGTGCCACGTCGAGTTACGCACGAATACGTGCATTTCACGCAGTTCTGGAGATATTACGTTTTCGAGTCTCACTCACGAACACTGGTAAAACGAAGTGTTCGAATCTAGCTTGTTTTGCTGTAAAACGACGTGCCACGTCGAGTTAAGCACGAATACGTGCGTTTCACGCAGTTCTGGAGATATTACGTTTTTGAGTTCACACTCACGCACACTGGTAAAACGAAGTGTTCGAATCTTGCTTGTTTTGCTCTAAAACGACGTGCCACGTCGAGTTAAGCGCGAATACGTGCATTTCACGCAGTTCTGGAGATATTACGTTTTTCAGTTCACACTCACGAACACTGGTAAAACGAAGTGTTCGAATCTTGCTTGTTTTGCTCTAAAACGACGTGCCACGTCGAGTTAAGCACGAATACGTGCATTTCACGCAGTTCTGGAGATATTACGTTTTTGAGTTCACACTCACGAACATTGGTAAAACGAAGTGTTCGAATCTAGCTTGTTTTGCTCTAAAACGACGTGCCACGTCGAGTTAAGCACGAATACGTGCATTTCACGCAGTTCTGGAGATATTACGTTTTTGAGTTCACACTCACGAACACTGGTAAAACGAAGTGTTCGAATCTAGCTTGTTTTGCTCTAAAACGACGTGGCACGTCGATTTAAGCACGAATACGTGCATTTCACGCAGTTCTGGAGATATTACGTTTTTGAGTTCACACTCACGAACACTGGTAAAACGAAGTGTTCGAATCTAGCTTGTTTTGCTCTAAAACGACGTGCCACGTCGAGTTACGCACGAATACGTGCATTTCACGCAGTTCTGGAGATATTACGTTTTCGAGTCACACTCACGAACACTGGTAAAAGGAAGTGTTCGAATCTAGCTTGTTTGCTGTAAAACGACGTGCTACGTCGAGTTAAGCACGAATACGTGCGTTTCACGCAGTTCTGGAGATATTACGTTTTTGAGTTCACACTCACGCACACTGGTAAAACGAAGTGTTCGAATCAAGCTTGTTTTGCTCTAAAACGACGTGCCACGTCGAGTTAAGCACGAATACGTGCATTTCACGCAGTTCTGGAGATATTACGTTTTTGAGTTCACACTCACGAACACTGGTAAAACGAAGTGTTCGAATCTTGCCTGTTTTGCTCTAAAACGACGTGCCACGTCGAGTTAAGCACGAATACGTGCGTTTCACGCAGTTCTGGAGATATTACGTTTTTGAGTTCACACTCACGCACACTGGTAAAACGAAGTGTTCGAATCAAGCTTGTTTTGCTCTAAAACGACGTGGCACGTCGAGTTAAGCACGAATACGTGCATTTCACGCAGTTCTGGAGAGATTACGTTTTTGAACTCACACACACGAACACTGGTAAAACGAAGTGTTCGAATCAAGTTTGTTTTGCTCTAAAACGACGTGCCACGTGGAGTTAAGCACGAATACGTGCATTTCATGCAGTTCTGGAGATATTACGTTTTTGAGTTCACACTCACGAACACTGGTAAAACGAAGTGTTCGAATCTAGCTTGTTTTGCTCTAAAACGACGTGCCACGTCGAGTTAAGCACGAATACATGCATTTCACGCAGTTCTGGAGATATTACGTTTTCGAGTTCACACTCACGAACACTGGTAAAACGAAGTGTTCGAATCTAGTTTGTTTTGCTCTAAAACGACGTGCCACGTCGAGTTACGCACGAATACGTGCATTTCACGCAGTTCTGGAGATATTACGTTTTCGAGTCACACTCACGAACACTGGTAAAACGAAGTGTTCGAATCTAGCTTGTTTTGCTGTAAAACGACGTGCCACGTCGAGTTAAGCACGAATACGTGCATTTCACGCAGTTCTGGAGATATTACGTTTTTGAGTTCACTCACGAACACTGGTAAAACGAAGTGTTCGAATCTAGTTTGTTTTGCTCTAAAACGACGTGCCACGTCGAGTTAAGCACGAATACGTGCATTTCACGCAGTTCTGGAGATATTACGTTTTTGAATTCACACTCACGAACACTGGTAAAACGAAGTGTTCGAATCTAGCTTGTTTTGCTCTAAAACGACGTGGTACGTCGAGTTAAGCACGAATACGTGCATTTCACGCAGTTCTGGAGATATTACGTTTTTGAACTCACACACACGAACACTGGTAAAACGAAGTGTTCGAATCTAGCTTGTTTTGCTCTAAAACGACGTGGCACGTCGAGTTAAGCACGAATACGTGCATTTCACGCAGTTCTGGAGATAATACGTTTTTGAACTCACACACACGAACACTGGTAAAACGAAGTGTTCGAATCTAGTTTGTTTTGCTCTAAAACGACGTGCCACGTCGAGTTACGCACGAATACGTGCATTTCACGCAGTTCTGGAGATATTACGTTTTCGAGTCACACTCACGAACACTGGTAAAAGGAAGTGTTCGAATCTAGCTTGTTTGCTGTAAAACGACGTGCTACGTCGAGTTAAGCACGAATACGTGCGTTTCACGCAGTTCTGGAGATATTACGTTTTTGAGTTCACACTCACGCACACTGGTAAAACGAAGTGTTCGAATCAAGCTTGTTTTGCTCTAAAACGACGTGCCACGTCGAGTTAAGCACGAATACGTGCATTTCACGCAGTTCTGGAGATATTACGTTTTTGAGTTCACACTCACGAACACTGGTAAAACGAAGTGTTCGAATCTTGCCTGTTTTGCTCTAAAACGACGTGCCACGTCGAGTTAAGCACGAATACGTGCATTTCACGCAGTTCTGGAGATATTACGTTTTTCAGTTCACACTCACGAACACTGGTAAAACGAAGTGTTCGAATCTTGCTTGTTTTGCTCTAAAACGACGTGCCACGTCGAGTTAAGCACGAATACGTGCATTTCACGCAGTTCTGGAGATATTACGTTTTTGAGTTCACACTCACGAACATTGGTAAAACGAAGTGTTCGAATCTAGCTTGTTTTGCTCTAAAACGACGTGCCACGTCGAGTTAAGCACGAATACGTGCATTTCACGCAGTTCTGGAGATATTACGTTTTTGAGTTCACACTCACGAACACTGGTAAAACGAAGTGTTCGAATCTAGCTTGTTTTGCTCTAAAACGACGTGGCACGTCGATTTAAGCACGAATACGTGCATTTCACGCAGTTCTGGAGATATTACGTTTTTGAATTCACACTCACGAACACTGGTAAAACGAAGTGTTCGAATCTAGCTTGTTTTGCTCTAAAACGACCTGGTACGTCGAGTTAAGCACGAATACGTGCATTTCACGCAGTTCTGGAGATATTACGTTTTTGAACTCACACACACGAACACTGGTAAAACGAAGTGTTGGAATCTAGTTTGTTTTGCTCTAAAACGACGTGCCACGTCGAGTTAAGCACGAATACGTGCATTTCACGCAGTTCTGGAGATATTACGTTTTTGAGTTCACACTCACGAACACTGGTAAATCGAAGTGTTCGAATCTAGTTTGTTTTGCTCTAAAACGACGTGCCACGTCGAGTTAAGCACGAATACGTGCATTTCATGCAGTTCTGGAGATATTACGTTTTTGAATTCACACTCACGAACACTGGTAAAACGAAGTGTTCGAATCTAGCTTGTTTTGCTCTAAAACGACGTGGCACGTCGAGTTAAGCACGAATACGTGCATTTCACGCAGTTCTGGAGATATTACGTTTTTGAACTCACACACACGAACACTGGTAAAACGAAGTGTTCGAATCTAGCTTGTTTTGCTGTAAAACGACGTGCCACGTCGAGTTAAGCACGAATACGTGCATTTCACGCAGTTCTGGAGATATTACGTTTTTGAGTTCACTCACGAACACTGGTAAAACGAAGTGTTCGAATCTAGTTTGTTTTGCTCTAAAACGACGTGCCACGTCGAGTTAAGCACGAATACGTGCATTTCACGCAGTTCTGGAGATATTACGTTTTTGAATTCACACTCACGAACACTGGTAAAACGAAGTGTTCGAATCTAGCTTGTTTTGCTCTAAAACGACGTGGTACGTCGAGTTAAGCACGAATACGTGCATTTCACGCAGTTCTGGAGATATTACGTTTTTGAACTCACACACACGAACACTGGTAAAACGAAGTGTTCGAATCTAGCTTGTTTTGCTCTAAAACGACGTGGCACGTCGAGTTAAGCACGAATACGTGCATTTCACGCAGTTCTGGAGATAATACGTTTTTGAACTCACACACACGAACACTGAATCTAGTTTGTTTTGCTCTAAAACGACGTGCCACGTCGAGTTACGCACGAATACGTGCATTTCACGCAGTTCTGGAGATATTACGTTTTCGAGTCACACTCACGAACACTGGTAAAAGGAAGTGTTCGAATCTAGCTTGTTTGCTGTAAAACGACGTGCTACGTCGAGTTAAGCACGAATACGTGCGTTTCACGCAGTTCTGGAGATATTACGTTTTTGAGTTCACACTCACGCACACTGGTAAAACGAAGTGTTCGAATCAAGCTTGTTTTGCTCTAAAACGACGTGCCACGTCGAGTTAAGCACGAATACGTGCATTTCACGCAGTTCTGGAGATATTACGTTTTTGAGTTCACACTCACGAACACTGGTAAAACGAAGTGTTCGAATCTTGCCTGTTTTGCTCTAAAACGACGTGCCACGTCGAGTTAAGCACGAATACGTGCATTTCACGCAGTTCTGGAGATATTACGTTTTTCAGTTCACACTCACGAACACTGGTAAAACGAAGTGTTCGAATCTTGCTTGTTTTGCTCTAAAACGACGTGCCACGTCGAGTTAAGCACGAATACGTGCATTTCACGCAGTTCTGGAGATATTACGTTTTTGAGTTCACACTCACGAACATTGGTAAAACGAAGTGTTCGAATCTAGCTTGTTTTGCTCTAAAACGACGTGCCACGTCGAGTTAAGCACGAATACGTGCATTTCACGCAGTTCTGGAGATATTACGTTTTTGAGTTCACACTCACGAACACTGGTAAAACGAAGTGTTCGAATCTAGCTTGTTTTGCTCTAAAACGACGTGGCACGTCGATTTAAGCACGAATACGTGCATTTCACGCAGTTCTGGAGATATTACGTTTTTGAATTCACACTCACGAACACTGGTAAAACGAAGTGTTCGAATCTAGCTTGTTTTGCTCTAAAACGACCTGGTACGTCGAGTTAAGCACGAATACGTGCATTTCACGCAGTTCTGGAGATATTACGTTTTTGAACTCACACACACGAACACTGGTAAAACGAAGTGTTGGAATCTAGTTTGTTTTGCTCTAAAACGACGTGCCACGTCGAGTTAAGCACGAATACGTGCATTTCACGCAGTTCTGGAGATATTACGTTTTTGAGTTCACACTCACGAACACTGGTAAATCGAAGTGTTCGAATCTAGTTTGTTTTGCTCTAAAACGACGTGCCACGTCGAGTTAAGCACGAATACGTGCATTTCATGCAGTTCTGGAGATATTACGTTTTTGAATTCACACTCACGAACACTGGTAAAACGAAGTGTTCGAATCTAGCTTGTTTTGCTCTAAAACGACGTGGCACGTCGAGTTAAGCACGAATACGTGCATTTCACGCAGTTCTGGAGATATTACGTTTTTGAACTCACACACACGAACACTGGTAAAACGAAGTGTTCGAATCTAGCTTGTTTTGCTCTAAAACGACGTGGCACGTCGAGTTAAGCACGAATACGTGCATTTCACGCAGTTCTGGAGATATTACGTTTTTGAATTCACACTCACGAACACTGGTAAAACGAAGTGTTCGAATCTAGTTTGTTTTGCTCTAAAACGACGTGCCACGTCGAGTTACGCACGAATACGTGCATTTCACGCAGTTCTGGAGATATTACGTTTTTGAATTCACACTCACGAACACTGGTAAAACGAAGTGTTCGAATCTAGTTTGTTTTGCTCTAAAACGACGTGCCACGTCGAGTTACGCACGAATACGTGCATTTCACGCAGTTCTGGAGATATTACGTTTTCGAGTCACACTCACGAACACTGGTAAAACGAAGTGTTCGAATCTAGCTTGTTTGCTGTAAAACGACGTGCCACGTCGAGTTAAGCACGAATACGTGCGTTTCACGCAGTTCTGGAGATATTACGTTTTTGAGTTCACACTCACGCACACTGGTAAAACGAAGTGTTCGAATCTAGCTTGTTTGCTGTAAAACGACGTGCCACGTCGAGTTAAGCACGAATACGTGCGTTTCACGCAGGTCTGGAGATATTACGTTTTTGAGTTCACACTCACGCACACTGGTAAAACGAAGTGTTCGAATCTTGCCTGTTTTGCTCTAAAACGACGTGCCACGTCGAGTTAAGCACGAATACGTGCATTTCACGCAGTTCTGGAGATATTACGTTTTTGAGTTCACACTCACGAACATTGGTAAAACGAAGTGTTCGAATCTAGCTTGTTTTGCTCTAAAACGACGTGCCACGTCGAGTTAAGCACGAATACGTGCATTTCACGCAGTTCTGGAGATATTACGTTTTTGAGTTCACACTCACGAACACTGGTAAAACGAAGTGTTCGAATCTAGCTTGTTTTGCTCTAAAACGACGTGGCACGTCGATTTAAGCACGAATACGTGCATTTCACGCAGTTCTGGAGATATTACGTTTTTGAATTCACACTCACGAACACTGGTAAAACGAAGTGTTCGAATCTAGCTTGTTTTGCTGTAAAACGACGTGCCACGTCGAGTTAAGCACGAATACGTGCATTTCACGCAGTTCTGGAGATATTACGTTTTTGAGTTCACTCACGAACACTGGTAAAACGAAGTGTTCGAATCTAGTTTGTTTTGCTCTAAAACGACGTGCCACGTCGAGTTAAGCACGAATACGTGCATTTCACGCAGTTCTGGAGATATTACGTTTTTGAATTCACACTCACGAACACTGGTAAAACGAAGTGTTCGAATCTAGCTTGTTTTGCTCTAAAACGACGTGGTACGTCGAGTTAAGCACGAATACGTGCATTTCACGCAGTTCTGGAGATATTACGTTTTTGAACTCACACACACGAACACTGGTAAAACGAAGTGTTCGAATCTAGCTTGTTTTGCTCTAAAACGACGTGGCACGTCGAGTTAAGCACGAATACGTGCATTTCACGCAGTTCTGGAGATAATACGTTTTTGAACTCACACACACGAACACTGGTAAAACGAAGTGTTCGAATCTAGTTTGTTTTGCTCTAAAACGACGTGCCACGTCGAGTTACGCACGAATACGTGCATTTCACGCAGTTCTGGAGATATTACGTTTTCGAGTCACACTCACGAACACTGGTAAAAGGAAGTGTTCGAATCTAGCTTGTTTGCTGTAAAACGACGTGCTACGTCGAGTTAAGCACGAATACGTGCGTTTCACGCAGTTCTGGAGATATTACGTTTTTGAGTTCACACTCACGCACACTGGTAAAACGAAGTGTTCGAATCAAGCTTGTTTTGCTCTAAAACGACGTGCCACGTCGAGTTAAGCACGAATACGTGCATTTCACGCAGTTCTGGAGATATTACGTTTTTGAGTTCACACTCACGAACACTGGTAAAACGAAGTGTTCGAATCTTGCCTGTTTTGCTCTAAAACGACGTGCCACGTCGAGTTAAGCACGAATACGTGCATTTCACGCAGTTCTGGAGATATTACGTTTTTGAACTCACACACACGAACACTGGTAAAACGAAGTGTTCGAATCTAGTTTGTTTTGCTCTAAAACGACGTGCCACGTCGAGTTACGCACGAATACGTGCATTTCACGCAGTTCTGGAGATATTACGTTTTCGAGTCTCACTCACGAACACTGGTAAAACGAAGTGTTCGAATCTAGCTTGTTTTGCTGTAAAACGACGTGCCACGTCGAGTTAAGCACGAATACGTGCGTTTCACGCAGTTCTGGAGATATTACGTTTTTGAGTTCACACTCACGCACACTGGTAAAACGAAGTGTTCGAATCTTGCTTGTTTTGCTCTAAAACGACGTGCCACGTCGAGTTAAGCGCGAATACGTGCATTTCACGCAGTTCTGGAGATATTACGTTTTTCAGTTCACACTCACGAACACTGGTAAAACGAAGTGTTCGAATCTTGCTTGTTTTGCTCTAAAACGACGTGCCACGTCGAGTTAAGCACGAATACGTGCATTTCACGCAGTTCTGGAGATATTACGTTTTTGAGTTCACACTCACGAACATTGGTAAAACGAAGTGTTCGAATCTAGCTTGTTTTGCTCTAAAACGACGTGCCACGTCGAGTTAAGCACGAATACGTGCATTTCACGCAGTTCTGGAGATATTACGTTTTTGAGTTCACACTCACGAACACTGGTAAAACGAAGTGTTCGAATCTAGCTTGTTTTGCTCTAAAACGACGTGGCACGTCGATTTAAGCACGAATACGTGCATTTCACGCAGTTCTGGAGATATTACGTTTTTGAATTCACACTCACGAACACTGGTAAAACGAAGTGTTCGAATCTAGCTTGTTTTGCTCTAAAACGACCTGGTACGTCGAGTTAAGCACGAATACGTGCATTTCACGCAGTTCTGGAGATATTACGTTTTTGAACTCACACACACGAACACTGGTAAAACGAAGTGTTGGAATCTAGTTTGTTTTGCTCTAAAACGACGTGCCACGTCGAGTTAAGCACGAATACGTGCATTTCACGCAGTTCTGGAGATATTACGTTTTTGAGTTCACACTCACGAACACTGGTAAATCGAAGTGTTCGAATCTAGTTTGTTTTGCTCTAAAACGACGTGCCACGTCGAGTTAAGCACGAATACGTGCATTTCATGCAGTTCTGGAGATATTACGTTTTTGAATTCACACTCACGAACACTGGTAAAACGAAGTGTTCGAATCTAGCTTGTTTTGCTCTAAAACGACGTGGCACGTCGAGTTAAGCACGAATACGTGCATTTCACGCAGTTCTGGAGATATTACGTTTTTGAACTCACACACACGAACACTGGTAAAACGAAGTGTTCGAATCTAGCTTGTTTTGCTCTAAAACGACGTGGCACGTCGAGTTAAGCACGAATACGTGCATTTCACGCAGTTCTGGAGATATTACGTTTTTGAATTCACACTCACGAACACTGGTAAAACGAAGTGTTCGAAACTAGTTTGTTTTGCTCTAAAACGACGTGCCACGTCGAGTTACGCACGAATACGTGCATTTCACGCAGTTCTGGAGATATTACGTTTTTGAATTCACACTCACGAACACTGGTAAAACGAAGTGTTCGAATCTAGTTTGTTTTGCTCTAAAACGACGTGCCACGTCGAGTTACGCACGAATACGTGCATTTCACGCAGTTCTGGAGATATTACGTTTTCGAGTCACACTCACGAACACTGGTAAAACGAAGTGTTCGAATCTAGCTTGTTTGCTGTAAAACGACGTGCCACGTCGAGTTAAGCACGAATACGTGCGTTTCACGCAGTTCTGGAGATATTACGTTTTTGAGTTCACACTCACGCACACTGGTAAAACGAAGTGTTCGAATCTAGCTTGTTTGCTGTAAAACGACGTGCCACGTCGAGTTAAGCACGAATACGTGCGTTTCACGCAGGTCTGGAGATATTACGTTTTTGAGTTCACACTCACGCACACTGGTAAAACGAAGTGTTCGAATCTTGCCTGTTTTGCTCTAAAACGACGTGCCACGTCGAGTTAAGCACGAATACGTGCATTTCACGCAGTTCTGGAGATATTACGTTTTTGAACTCACACACACGAACACTGGTAAAACGAAGTGTTCGAATCTAGTTTGTTTTGCTCTAAAACGACGTGCCACGTCGAGTTACGCACGAATACGTGCATTTCACGCAGTTCTGGAGATATTACGTTTTCGAGTCTCACTCACGAACACTGGTAAAACGAAGTGTTCGAATCTAGCTTGTTTTGCTGTAAAACGACGTGCCACGTCGAGTTAAGCACGAATACGTGCGTTTCACGCAGTTCTGGAGATATTACGTTTTTGAGTTCACACTCACGCACACTGGTAAAACGAAGTGTTCGAATCTTGCTTGTTTTGCTCTAAAACGACGTGCCACGTCGAGTTAAGCGCGAATACGTGCATTTCACGCAGTTCTGGAGATATTACGTTTTTGAACTCACACACACGAACACTGGTAAAACGAAGTGTTCGAATCTAGTTTGTTTTGCTCTAAAACGACGTGCCACGTCGAGTTACGCACGAATACGTGCATTTCACGCAGTTCTGGAGATATTACGTTTTCGAGTCTCACTCACGAACACTGGTAAAACGAAGTGTTCGAATCTAGCTTGTTTTGCTGTAAAACGACGTGCCACGTCGAGTTAAGCACGAATACGTGCGTTTCACGCAGTTCTGGAGATATTACGTTTTTGAGTTCACACTCACGCACACTGGTAAAACGAAGTGTTCGAATCTTGCTTGTTTTGCTCTAAAACGACGTGCCACGTCGAGTTAAGCGCGAATACGTGCATTTCACGCAGTTCTGGAGATATTACGTTTTTCAGTTCACACTCACGAACACTGGTAAAACGAAGTGTTCGAATCTTGCTTGTTTTGCTCTAAAACGACGTGCCACGTCGAGTTAAGCACGAATACGTGCATTTCACGCAGTTCTGGAGATATTACGTTTTTGAGTTCACACTCACGAACATTGGTAAAACGAAGTGTTCGAATCTAGCTTGTTTTGCTCTAAAACGACGTGCCACGTCGAGTTAAGCACGAATACGTGCATTTCACGCAGTTCTGGAGATATTACGTTTTTGAGTTCACACTCACGAACACTGGTAAAACGAAGTGTTCGAATCTAGCTTGTTTTGCTCTAAAACGACGTGGCACGTCGATTTAAGCACGAATACGTGCATTTCACGCAGTTCTGGAGATATTACGTTTTTGAATTCACACTCACGAACACTGGTAAAACGAAGTGTTCGAATCTAGCTTGTTTTGCTCTAAAACGACCTGGTACGTCGAGTTAAGCACGAATACGTGCATTTCACGCAGTTCTGGAGATATTACGTTTTTGAACTCACACACACGAACACTGGTAAAACGAAGTGTTGGAATCTAGTTTGTTTTGCTCTAAAACGACGTGCCACGTCGAGTTAAGCACGAATACGTGCATTTCACGCAGTTCTGGAGATATTACGTTTTTGAGTTCACACTCACGAACACTGGTAAATCGAAGTGTTCGAATCTAGTTTGTTTTGCTCTAAAACGACGTGCCACGTCGAGTTAAGCACGAATACGTGCATTTCATGCAGTTCTGGAGATATTACGTTTTTGAATTCACACTCACGAACACTGGTAAAACGAAGTGTTCGAATCTAGCTTGTTTTGCTCTAAAACGACGTGGCACGTCGAGTTAAGCACGAATACGTGCATTTCACGCAGTTCTGGAGATATTACGTTTTTGAACTCACACACACGAACACTGGTAAAACGAAGTGTTCGAATCTAGCTTGTTTTGCTCTAAAACGACGTGGCACGTCGAGTTAAGCACGAATACGTGCATTTCACGCAGTTCTGGAGATATTACGTTTTTGAATTCACACTCACGAACACTGGTAAAACGAAGTGTTCGAATCTAGTTTGTTTTGCTCTAAAACGACGTGCCACGTCGAGTTACGCACGAATACGTGCATTTCACGCAGTTCTGGAGATATTACGTTTTTGAATTCACACTCACGAACACTGGTAAAACGAAGTGTTCGAATCTAGTTTGTTTTGCTCTAAAACGACGTGCCACGTCGAGTTACGCACGAATACGTGCATTTCACGCAGTTCTGGAGATATTACGTTTTCGAGTCACACTCACGAACACTGGTAAAACGAAGTGTTCGAATCTAGCTTGTTTGCTGTAAAACGACGTGCCACGTCGAGTTAAGCACGAATACGTGCGTTTCACGCAGTTCTGGAGATATTACGTTTTTGAGTTCACACTCACGCACACTGGTAAAACGAAGTGTTCGAATCAAGCTTGTTTTGCTCTAAAACGACGTGCCACGTCGAGTTAAGCACGAATACGTGCATTTCACGCAGTTCTGGAGATATTACGTTTTTGAGTTCACACTCACGAACACTGGTAAAACGAAGTGTTCGAATCTTGCTTGTTTTGCTCTAAAACGACGTGCCACGTCGAGTTAAGCACGAATACGTGCATTTCACGCAGTTCTGGAGATATTACGTTTTTGAGTTCACACTCACGAACATTGGTAAAACGAAGTGTTCGAATCTAGCTTGTTTTGCTCTAAAACGACGTGGCACGTCGAGTTAAGCACGAATACGTGCATTTCACGCAGTTCTGGAGATATTACGTTTTTGAGTTCACACTCACGAACACTGGTAAAACGAAGTGTTCGAATCTAGTTTGTTTTGCTCTAAAACGACGTGCCACGTCGAGTTTAGCACGAATACGTGCATTTCACGCAGTTCTGGAGATATTACGTTTTTGAGTTCACACTCACGAACAATGGTAAAACGAAGTGTTCGAATCTAGCTTGTTTTGCTCTAAAACGACGTGGCACGTCGAGTTAAGCACGAATACGTGCATTTCACGCAGTTCTGGAGATATTACGTTTTTGAGTTCACACTCACGAACACTGGTAAAACGAAGTGTTCGAATCTAGTTTGTTTTGCTCTAAAACGACGTGCCACGTCGAGTTAAGCACGAATACGTGCATTTCACGCAGTTCTGGAGATATTACGTTTTTGAACTCACACACACGAACACTGGTAAAACGAAGTGTTGGAATCTAGTTTGTTTTGCTCTAAAACGACGTGCCACGTCGAGTTAAGCACGAATACGTGCATTTGACGCAGTTCTGGAGATATTACGTTTTTGAACTCACACACACGAACACTGGTAAAACGAAGTGTTGGAATCTAGTTTGTTTTGCTCTAAAACGACGTGCCACGTCGAGTTAAGCACGAATACGTGCATTTCACGCAGTTCTGGAGATATTACGTTTTTGAACTCACACACACGAACACTGGTAAAACGAAGTGTTCGAATCTAGCTTGTTTTGCTCTAAAACGACGTGCCACGTCGAGTTTAGCACGAATACGTGCATTTCACGCAGTTCTGGAGATATTACGTTTTTGAACTCACACACACGAACACTGGTAAAACGAAGTGTTGGAATCTAGTTTGTTTTGCTCTAAAACGACGTGCCACGTCGAGTTAAGCACGAATACGTGCATTTCACGCAGTTCTGGAGATATTACGTTTTTGAGTTCACACTCACGCACACTGGTAAAACGAAGTGTTCGAATCAAGCTTGTTTTGCTCTAAAACGACGTGCCACGTCGAGTTAAGCACGAATACGTGCATTTCACGCAGTTCTGGAGATATTACGTTTTTGAGTTCACACTCACGAACACTGGTAAAACGAAGTGTTCGAATCTTGCTTGTTTTGCTCTAAAACGACGTGCCACGTCGAGTTAAGCACGAATACGTGCATTTCACGCAGTTCTGGAGATATTACGTTTTTGAGTTCACACTCACGAACACTGGTAAAACGAAGTGTTCGAATCTTGCTTGTTTTGCTCTAAAACGACGTGCCACGTCGAGTTAAGCACGAATACGTGCATTTCACGCAGTTCTGGAGATATTACGTTTTTGAGTTCACACTCACGAACATTGGTAAAACGAAGTGTTCGAATCTAGCTTGTTTGCTGTAAAACGACGTGCCACGTCGAGTTAAGCACGAATACGTGCGTTTCACGCAGTTCTGGAGATATTACGTTTTCGAGTCACACTCACGAACACAGGTAAAACGAAGTGTTCGAATCTAGCTTGTTTGCTGTAAAACGACGTGCCACGTCGAGTTAAGCACGAATACGTGCGTTTCACGCAGTTCTGGAGATATTACGTTTTTGAGTTCACACTCACGCACACTGGTAAAACGAAGTGTTCGAATCAGGCTTGTTTTGCTCTAAAACGACGTGCCACGTCGAGTTAAGCACGAATACGTGCATTTCACGCAGTTCTCGAGATATTACGTTTTTGAGTTCACACTCACGAACACTGGTAAAACGAAGTGTTCGAATCTTGCTTGTTTTGCTCTAAAACGACGTGCCACGTCGAGTTAAGCACGAATACGTGCATTTCACGCAGTTCTGGAGATATTACGTTTTTGAGTTCACACTCACGAACACTGGTAAATCGAAGTGTTCGAATCTAGTTTGTTTTGCTCTAAAACGACGTGCCACGTCGAGTTAAGCACGAATACGTGCATTTCATGCAGTTCTGGAGATATTACGTTTTTGAATTCACACTCACGAACACTGGTAAAACGAAGTGTTCGAATCTAGCTTGTTTTGCTCTAAAACGACGTGGCACGTCGAGTTAAGCACGAATACGTGCATTTCACGCAGTTCTGGAGATATTACGTTTTTGAACTCACACACACGAACACTGGTAAAACGAAGTGTTCGAATCTAGCTTGTTTTGCTCTAAAACGACGTGGCACGTCGAGTTAAGCACGAATACGTGCATTTCACGCAGTTCTGGAGATATTACGTTTTTGAATTCACACTCACGAACACTGGTAAAACGAAGTGTTCGAATCTAGTTTGTTTTGCTCTAAAACGACGTGCCACGTCGAGTTACGCACGAATACGTGCATTTCACGCAGTTCTGGAGATATTACGTTTTCGAGTCACACTCACGAACACTGGTAAAACGAAGTGTTCGAATCTAGCTTGTTTGCTGTAAAACGACGTGCCACGTCGAGTTAAGCACGAATACGTGCGTTTCACGCAGTTCTGGAGATATTACGTTTTTGAGTTCACACTCACGCACACTGGTAAAACGAAGTGTTCGAATCAAGCTTGTTTTGCTCTAAAACGACGAGCCACGTCGAGTTAAGCACGAATACGTGCATTTCACGCAGTTCTGGAGATATTACGTTTTTGAGTTCACACTCACGAACACTGGTAAAACGAAGTGTTCGAATCTTGCTTGTTTTGCTCTAAAACGACGTGCCACGTCGAGTTAAGCACGAATACGTGCATTTCACGCAGTTCTGGAGATATTACGTTTTTGAGTTCACACTCACGAACATTGGTAAAACGAAGTGTTCGAATCTAGCTTGTTTTGCTCTAAAACGACGTGGCACGTCGAGTTAAGCACGAATACGTGCATTTCACGCAGTTCTGGAGATATTACGTTTTTGAGTTCACACTCACGAACACTGGTAAAACGAAGTGTTCGAATCTAGTTTGTTTTGCTCTAAAACGACGTGCCACGTCGAGTTTAGCACGAATACGTGCATTTCACGCAGTTCTGGAGATATTACGTTTTTGAGTTCACACTCACGAACAATGGTAAAACGAAGTGTTCGAATCTAGCTTGTTTTGCTCTAAAACGACGTGGCACGTCGAGTTAAGCACGAATACGTGCATTTCACGCAGTTCTGGAGATATTACGTTTTTGAGTTCACACTCACGAACACTGGTAAAACGAAGTGTTCGAATCTAGTTTGTTTTGCTCTAAAACGACGTGCCACGTCGAGTTAAGCACGAATACGTGCATTTCACGCAGTTCTGGAGATATTACGTTTTTGAACTCACACACACGAACACTGGTAAAACGAAGTGTTGGAATCTAGTTTGTTTTGCTCTAAAACGACGTGCCACGTCGAGTTAAGCACGAATACGTGCATTTGACGCAGTTCTGGAGATATTACGTTTTTGAACTCACACACACGAACACTGGTAAAACGAAGTGTTGGAATCTAGTTTGTTTTGCTCTAAAACGACGTGCCACGTCGAGTTAAGCACGAATACGTGCATTTCACGCAGTTCTGGAGATATTACGTTTTTGAACTCACACACACGAACACTGGTAAAACGAAGTGTTCGAATCTAGCTTGTTTTGCTCTAAAACGACGTGCCACGTCGAGTTTAGCACGAATACGTGCATTTCACGCAGTTCTGGAGATATTACGTTTTTGAACTCACACACACGAACACTGGTAAAACGAAGTGTTGGAATCTAGTTTGTTTTGCTCTAAAACGACGTGCCACGTCGAGTTAAGCACGAATAAGTGCATTTCACGCAGTTCTGGAGATATTACGTTTTTGAGTTCACACACGCACACTGGTAAAACGAAGTGTTCGAATCAAGCTTGTTTTGCTCTAAAACGACGTGCCACGTCGAGTTAAGCACGAATACGTGCATTTCACGCAGTTCTGGAGATATTACGTTTTTGAGTTCACACTCACGAACACTGGTAAAACGAAGTGTTCGAATCTAGTTTGTTTTGCTCTAAAACGACGTGCCACGTCGAGTTACGCACGAATACGTGCATTTCACGCAGTTCTGGAGATATTACGTTTTCGAGTCACACTCACGAACACTGGTAAAACGAAGTGTTCGAATCTAGCTTGTTTTGCTGTAAAACGACGTGCCACGTCGAGTTAAGCACGAATACGTGCATTTCACGCAGTTCTGGAGATATTACGTTTTTGAGTTCACTCACGAACACTGGTAAAACGAAGTGTTCGAATCTAGTTTGTTTTGCTCTAAAACGACGTGCCACGTCGAGTTAAGCACGAATACGTGCATTTCACGCAGTTCTGGAGATATTACGTTTTTGAATTCACACTCACGAACACTGGTAAAACGAAGTGTTCGAATCTAGCTTGTTTTGCTCTAAAACGACGTGGTACGTCGAGTTAAGCACGAATACGTGCATTTCACGCAGTTCTGGAGATATTACGTTTTTGAACTCACACACACGAACACTGGTAAAACGAAGTGTTCGAATCTAGCTGGTTTTGCTCTAAAACGACGTGGCACGTCGAGTTAAGCACGAATACGTGCATTTCACGCAGTTCTGGAGATAATACGTTTTTGAACTCACACACACGAACACTGGTAAAACGAAGTGTTCGAATCTAGTTTGTTTTGCTCTAAAACGACGTGCCACGTCGAGTTACGCACGAATACGTGCATTTCACGCAGTTCTGGAGATATTACGTTTTCGAGTCACACTCACGAACACTGGTAAAAGGAAGTGTTCGAATCTAGCTTGTTTGCTGTAAAACGACGTGCTACGTCGAGTTAAGCACGAATACGTGCGTTTCACGCAGTTCTGGAGATATTACGTTTTTGAGTTCACACTCACGCACACTGGTAAAACGAAGTGTTCGAATCAAGCTTGTTTTGCTCTAAAACGACGTGCCACGTCGAGTTAAGCACGAATACGTGCATTTCACGCAGTTCTGGAGATATTACGTTTTTGAGTTCACACTCACGAACACTGGTAAAACGAAGTGTTCGAATCTTGCCTGTTTTGCTCTAAAACGACGTGCCACGTCGAGGTAAGCACGAATACGTGGGTTTCACGCAGTTCTGGAGATATTACGTTTTTGAGTTCACACTCACGCACACTGGTAAAACGAAGTGTTCGAATCAAGCTTGTTTTGCTCTAAAACGACGTGGCACGTCGAGTTAAGCACGAATACGTGCATTTCACGCAGTTCTGGAGAGATTACGTTTTTGAACTCACACACACGAACACTGGTAAAACGAAGTGTTCGAATCAAGTTTGTTTTGCTCTAAAACGACGTGCCACGTGGAGTTAAGCACGAATACGTGCATTTCATGCAGTTCTGGAGATATTACGTTTTTGAGTTCACACTCACGAACACTGGTAAAACGAAGTGTTCGAATCTAGCTTGTTTTGCTCTAAAACGACGTGCCACGTCGAGTTAAGCACGAATACATGCATTTCACGCAGTTCTGGAGATATTACGTTTTCGAGTTCACACTCACGAACACTGGTAAAACGAAGTGTTCGAATCTAGTTTGTTTTGCTCTAAAACGACGTGCCACGTCGAGTTACGCACGAATACGTGCATTTCACGCAGTTCTGGAGATATTACGTTTTCGAGTCACACTCACGAACACTGGTAAAACGAAGTGTTCGAATCTAGCTTGTTTTGCTGTAAAACGACGTGCCACGTCGAGTTAAGCACGAATACGTGCATTTCACGCAGTTCTGGAGATATTACGTTTTTGAGTTCACTCACGAACACTGGTAAAACGAAGTGTTCGAATCTAGTTTGTTTTGCTCTAAAACGACGTGCCACGTCGAGTTAAGCACGAATACGTGCATTTCACGCAGTTCTGGAGATATTACGTTTTTGAATTCACACTCACGAACACTGGTAAAACGAAGTGTTCGAATCTAGCTTGTTTTGCTCTAAAACGACGTGGTACGTCGAGTTAAGCACGAATACGTGCATTTCACGCAGTTCTGGAGATATTACGTTTTTGAACTCACACACACGAACACTGGTAAAACGAAGTGTTCGAATCTAGCTTGTTTTGCTCTAAAACGACGTGGCACGTCGAGTTAAGCACGAATACGTGCATTTCACGCAGTTCTGGAGATAATACGTTTTTGAACTCACACACACGAACACTGGTAAAACGAAGTGTTCGAATCTAGTTTGTTTTGCTCTAAAACGACGTGCCACGTCGAGTTAAGCACGAATACGTGCATTTCACGCAGTTCTGGAGATATTACGTTTTCGAGTCACACTCACGAACACTGGTAAAACGAAGTGTTCGAATCTAGTTTGTTTTGCTCTAAAACGACGTGCCACGTCGAGTTACGCACGAATACGTGCATTTCACGCAGTTCTGGAGATATTACGTTTTCGAGTCACACTCACGAACACTGGTAAAACGAAGTGTTCGAATCTAGCTTGTTTTGCTGTAAAACGACGTGCTACGTCGAGTTAAGCACGAATACGTGCGTTTCACGCAGTTCTGGAGATATTACGTTTTTGAGTTCACACTCACGAACACTGGTAAAACGAAGTGTTCGAATCTAGTTTGTTTTGCTCTAAAACGACGTGCCACGTCGAGTTAAGCACGAATACGTGCATTTCAAGCAGTTCTGGAGATATTACGTTTTTGAATTCACACTCACGAACACTGGTAAAACGAAGTGTTCGAATCTAGCTTGTTTTGCTCTAAAACGACGTGGCACGTCGAGTTAAGCACGAATACGTGCATTTCACGCAGTTCTGGAGATATTACGTTTTTGAACTCACACACACGAACACTGGTAAAACGAAG
>NW_028317770.1:100000-102000 GCF_055824585.1 Amblyomma mixtum | reverse complement strand
TTCTCCTCATCCTGAAGTCCGAAAAACAGCAAGTTTGAGCGCCGAAGCCTGTTCTCTGCGTCATTGCATCTCGCGGTAACCTCAGCCAGCTTTGCTGTGATTTCGTGCAAACCAGGGTCAGGAATGCTGGCATCGGCTTTACTATACGATTCGGTTATGGCTTCAAGCGTTGTAACTCTGTCGGTGAGCTGTTTTATTGGAACATCTGCAGCATCCTGTTTTTCCCTGACACCCTTTAGTTCATTTAGTATCGTTGTTTGACCGGACTCAATCATTTGCACTGTTTCCAACAAAGAAGCAAGCAATACCTCGAGTTATTTGCTCAGGAGGAGGTCCAGGGTTTGTCTCCACATCACCAGCAGGTAGAAGCAGCAAAGACCGGGAAAAGGAACAACATCGCGACAGAGACAATAGCAAGCGCTTCACCTTAACGCGGAACTTTTTTGGGCACGACACAGCAAGTAAACAGTAATCAGAACTCGTAGGACAAGTAGCACCTGCCATGTAACTAGCCTGCGTAATCAGGACGGGTAGATGATGCATGCCTGACGCGGCGTTGTGCCCAAATCCACTGCTTGCTCCGTCGCTGTTATATCCCCGGCTGGCTGTGACGTGGATCGTTGTCGAAGAAGTATGTGGCCAGATGAAACGGTCGGTGGCGTCCAAATTCAGTTGCAGCGGTGGTGAGCCAGGAGCAGGCGGCAGCGGCGCTTCATGACCAAGCTCACGGTGGGTTGCCGGCCAGCAAGCGATGCCACATAGGAAAGCACCCTGTGTAATCAGGACAGGTAAATGATGTATGCCTGAGGCGGCGTTGTCCACTGCTTTTAGCGCGAGTCACCTAGCGCGACGATACAGCGGAACTGTCTGCCTCGCCAAAGACGTTCTGTAGGTTCTGCTGCCCTCTATATTTCGCTCTTCACTTCACAGACCACTTCTTCGCCGCATACACGCTAATTGCAGTGTCCCTCTTCTGTGCCTCCTCTCCGGAAATTTCTCTCCTCATTTCTGCGCTACCCATGCCGCCTCGACAGAAGTCGCTTTTTTTGCTAGCCTTTTATCCTCCTCGAGGAAACTATATTTCTTCTTGCTGTTCTTTCTCCTCAAATACCTCTGCCTCTGTCCGGGGATCGCGGACGCGTCAGGGTGAGAAAGGTCGGAGCTCGACGTGAAGGCAGGAGGAATTTCCTCGTACAGCTGGTGTAAAACTCCACGCAGACTCATCGCCCGTGCCTTCATCGAAACTGCTGTCTGTATCTGAAAAAATATTAAATATTAGTCATTTGTTATCTCAGTCAGCAAATAGTGAAGTCTGCATGGTTGGTGTAGGTCTCATGGAAATGACATCAAAGAAAACACGACATACGGGAAGGACAAGAAAACTGCGCTGTGGTCTCTTCATCCTTCCTGTGCCTCGCCTTGCCTTTTGATTTTCTTAAAAATCAGAAGCTATTCATTTATTCCGCGGTTGTCTTTTAGAAAGTTACGTCTAGTACTGCGTCCTGTCGTGCCACTATGTGAGCCGAATTTACGTCTTGTTGACGTATCGCACTAGAAGGCCTTGTGCAGCTTTCCTTTAGGCTGTCCCGGCGCTGTCAGCGCAACGCGGTCATCTAGAAAGGAAGCCTAACAAAAAGTACCCCAAGAATGCTTACCGAGATCTTGTACAAGCTGTCTGGTAATACCTTTAACCTCTGCGGTAATACGTCTTCGACAACTTGTACGCTAAAACGCATTCCTCAAGGTGAGCACGGCGAAGTTCTGGCCCAGTTGTTTCTACACGTTCTAAAGTAAAAAGAACGCGACAGGGACAGGACGCAGGAAGAGAAGTGGACATGCCGAACGGCACTCAGCAACTTGAGTTTATTGGAAAGAACGTGGTCCAGGAAAAGTGTGCGCCCGCGCAAATCTTATCCCAACAGAGAAAGGTGAACGTGTGTGGCAAGATTCAGGCAAAATGACTTTGAAAACAATGAAAAGCAAATGCAAAAGGCACAAAC
>NW_028317770.1:0-92500 GCF_055824585.1 Amblyomma mixtum | reverse complement strand
TGCGAAGGGCATCCGTTTGCCAGAACGTTCAGATTCAACTGCATGTTTGAACTCACTCGTGCTCCACGCTTCTGCCTCTTCCTGGGGCAGCGCAAGTGCCGGTAGCAGCGGCGCTTCCGAGGCGCCCTAGCGCCGAACACGATGAAAAGTATGTGCGCGGCTATGTATAGTATGATGAGGAAATTATGGGACAACTTCGGCTTTACACAGAGTTTCCAAAGGGGCTAGAGCTTTTGCTTTGAATAACGATGCGCACGTGCTCACATAAGTGAGCGACACCTGAGTAGGACTCGAAATGTCCCTTGTTGGTTGACGAGTGCTCGGAAGAATCTCGGGAGGCCGGGCTTTACTGCACTGCAGTGGTTTTTCTTTGTCATTTGAAGGACGAGACGTTCTGCAGATATACCATGAAACATTCCCAAGGCATGGTACAGGTTGGCGCCGCCATGGTAGGCGGCGCAAATGTAGAAAAAGAGCTAAGGAATATTTTCTAGAAGGAGACGAAATGGCAGATTAGCCGCAGCAAACTCAGGTGCCAGCGTTGAAGGTGGTGCGCAGGCATCGACGTAGTGAACGATCGAGCCTTGCGTTGAGATTCATTGCTGTGGGAGGTGCTTGTACGTGGATGGCTGGAGGGAACGCAGTGGCAAATACGTATTCGCTGTCCTAGCAACTGTAAAGCCGTGGGAAATGAAACTTGATGGCCATGCTTGACGGAAAAGTGTGGCGCTGACGAAATCCTCTCGAGCACAGGAGTGTGTGCGTCTAGGTTGTGTGAACACCAAGCCGCCGCCATGTAAACGTAGGTACCATCACGGACACAGCACAATGGCAGCTAAAGAGGGACGAGTGCAGGTGCATGTCGAGGTGAGGCGGGGTATAGAGGGTGGACAGGTGAGCGCATTGGAGCGTCGAAGCAGGGTAAGAGAGACTCATGACCATCGCTTGCGCACAAAGCGTCTCACCCTTCCCTGAGAGTCTCTTTACAAACGGAGGGCCAATGGTGATATGTTTAAATGCGATCGTGGGTGGTTGTGAGTCCGTGAAAAGGAAACGGTGCGGATTTCGTGAAGCACCGGAAATCAGATGGGTGAGCAACTCCGAACGACTCGGGCAACTCGGACTTTGTGTTGAGTGTGAATAATCTCGGAAGGCTTTGCGGGTGCTGAATGAGTGCTTGAAAGAGAACGCAACCTGTCGTAAATGTTGTCAAAAGTCTAAAGCGTCTACGCGTGGCACCTGCCGGATCTGGATGGAAGGCAGGACAGTTGAAAACTCCGGGGTAGCTGCTTGCGGATTGGCAGCCCTAGGAGCCGCCCGGGCGGGGTGTCCAGGGAGTAGTGAGGCGATTGGCGGCGAAGCTGCTGAAGCTGGAAATGGAGCGCAGGAAGGTTGCGGGAACTCAAAGCTTAAGCAAGCAGCAACAGCATTCTTGTAGTCGGCTTAGATCTTAGGGCGGAATGGCGGCAACCGAAGTCTTGCCAAGGGACCGGGCGAGTGTTCGTACGCTGGTATGCTAATAGCGAAAAAGCTGGCTGGACACGTGATTGATGTGGAAGTGGGAATCCAGCAGCGCCAACTACAAGATGGGGCCTTTGTATAGGACGATGGCAGATCGAGCAACCCAAGAAGGAAGGGGCGCTGACAAAGCGCCAGGAGCTCACCGCGTACGGTTAGAGTCGGGCACAGGGTGGCAGGAAATTATACGATGGTTTCTGAAACCCAGGGAACAGCAGTCGGACGGTGGGAGGGCATGGAGATTAGGCAACGGCGAAGGGCCTCGTCCTCTCAGAGCCAGTAGTTGCAGGATTGGGGCGTCATGGCTGTCATCCGAAGGCACCAACTTGCTGCGAGCTGAGTCTGAAATGTGGCCCCGGTGACTGCGGACTGCCTTCTTTTATTGAAGGGGCCCGGCAGCCGCGGCTGGTGAGCTGGCGCAACCGACCGAAGATGTTTTTGCTTTGGCCAGCTGCTTGTGAGTTCTGACTGGAGCGTTCCAGCTCATGCTCTACGCTTCAGCCTCTTCGACAGCGGTGCAGGCGCCGATAGTAGCGCCAGAGCAAGAGTTTGCCGAGAGCGGAAGAGTGCACAACCGGGAGTGGTTGGCACAGGAGCCATCCTAAGGATGGTTACTTTGGAAAGAGTATGGCGAGATCGGAACAGTGCGCAACCGGAAGGTGATTACCACAGAAACCATCCGAAGACTGGTTGCCGTGGATAAAGGGTATGGCAAGAACGAAGGATTGTGGCACGCAAACGATGGTATTTTAATTTTGAGAACAATGTCTGGGCCAATATCATCGTTCAACTCTTGGTACATGCCAAAGCCACCAGCTATTGCATGTGAATGTGTTCGATGGCATCATGTTTTTCGCGCTCTAGTTGATTGAAGGTCATTTGGAATCAAGCGGATTATCGGTTTTGAGATATTCATAGTTGGCTCCACGATACGTGTAACCCTCTGTCGCATGTTATTCCAAAGGAGTGTATATATATAAAATTGTACAGTAAATAGGTTCTGCAGCTCCCGCACTTTTGTGCTCTAATTTCCAAATAAGGCATGCACAGTCTTGATTGCTGCAAGTCTGCAGCCACAGTGAGAGTCGGAATTCCTTCAAAAAAGCTTTTTCTTACACAGAGTGTTACAGTGAGTTCAACAATCGTGCTCTGTCTGGATACTTGAAGGACGTTTTACTGCACGTATGCACTTTTGCGTACCCTTGTGCTTAAGGACATGCTGATATCATTCGCGAAAAAATATAACCTTAAACTACAGGTGAGCTATAAACGTTATAAAAATTCAACCTATAACATTCGAAAGTGTACACCGAGAGCCTTTCTCGCGGGTGTGGGCTTCATGCCCAACCCACAAAAATTCGGGAGCTGTGGCCCGCGCTCTGTCTTGACCCATTTCAAAGGCTCTACCAAAGTACGGCAATCAAACATTTTTTTTGTGTCTTGTTTCACCTACATTTCCTTTTTGTTTTAAATCGCAATGATTGTAAGGTTTTTCCGCTTGTTTCCACTGCGCTCTTGTTGGTATGCTGATATCTGTGAACTGAAAAGAGTTTCATTCTTTGTACTTTTTTGCTTGCTTTGAGAAGCACATGTGAGGTACTCTCATTTATGCCCACATGCAAGAATACTGCATTACTGCCGAAGTGGGGGCTTATGGCCTTGTCAAGCTGCCAAAGGGCAGCTTTTACTGCGGGCCCCCGCCATAATTCATACCATGATGGCAAATAAATTGAACTGAAAGATATAAACGTCATTCAAAAGCCACGACTACCCCAAGAAAGAATAAGCGAGACGCTTTCATGGTGTAGATGTCATTGAAGACTCCCGACAATTTCGGGAGTCACCCATAACCTGCACTTTTACATGTACAATCAGGCCGGAATGAAAAGCGAACGCACATGTGCCGTACTAATCTACTTTGCAGCGATATATTCCTCTACAACCGGCTTATAAATAAGTACCCTGCACCCCCCAGAAGCATGAATCAGGCTAGTTGTAACCTGCAGGTGAAAGTACACAAGTACCATAGTTTCTTTTGCCTCCCAGGCGCTATTCGCTTTTCTTTCCGGCGTGACTGAACGTTCATATAACCTATGGAAAGCATGGCACTCGATATTGTACAAAAACGAAGCATTTGAAGAGAAATTGACCGGAACGGCGCAAACGCACTAGCCGAGGGTTTCCAATGACAGATGTTTCTGGCTCACTGCCGAAGATATAAGGAGGAATGGCTGACGCTGACCACCCATACCTACCCCGAGAGACCCATAAGCTATGAGAAATGTGAATGGGCCTATTAGGCAGTAGATATATGCGGAGAGAATCAGCAGTATACCCAAACGCATACTACGTATACCCGGACAGTTTCCGCTTTCGTTCTAGATACGTGTGTGTGTGTAGCTTTTTGTCTGCCGCCGCCTTCGCAATTGAGCCACGCTCCACGACCTGCGCTGAAGGTGCCCGGCGCAAAAGACTAGGTTACGCCCCTGATATGCTCAAGCTGTGCTTTGCTCTTCACTATTCTCACAGATTGATTGATTTGATCGATTGATTCCATTTTATTTGCCAACATTCATACAAGGCATGCTTGTGAAAACATTGGATCCCTAGCTAAAAGCTACTTGGGATCCATGCAATTCGGTTTCAAAGAAAATTGCAGGCATAACAAAAATTAATTACATACATATAAAAGCTCATGAAATTAGAAATACATAAATGGGTACATAGAGCAACAATATTCATAAAACCAAGTCTCTTTTACAAATACATACAAACACACAAAAATACATGAAAAGAAAAAACACTGGCTTCACTCATTGTTTATAATATTTTTTCAATGACTCAGGAAAAGTTTTACAATGTTTGAGTCCACTTGAAAGCTTGTTCCACAGCTTAAAACCAACATGGGCCATCCTTCTTTCTCCATAGACGTTTTTCGTTTTCGGAAGAAGAAAATTTCTATGAGTGGCGTTGCGAGTGCACAGTGGTGGTATACAGAATAGCGATGAGTGTAACGGGTCTTTAATTCATGTGTGTATTGTCAAGACAGTCCTGTATTCAAGTAATGATTGTAATGGCAGTATATCCATCTGTTTAAAAAGAGGAGCAGTGTGGGCATTGTATCCTGAATGTGAAATGAATCGAATTGCCCTTTTTTGCAAGACCCTAAGTGGTTCCAAATAAGATCGGTAGGTGTGGCCCCATGATTCAATGCAATATGATAACTGGCTTTGAAAAATTGAGAAATAAATAATTCTGAGTATGTCATTACCAAAATAATCTCGGAATTTGTACAGTGCAATACATGCTGCAGCTAACTTTTTACAAAGCGCCTGAATGTATGGCTTCCAGTGTAGGTTCTCATCTAGAACTATTCTAAGTGATCTTATTGACAAGTGCAATAGGTGTTCCCAGCCATTGCACGGAAGGCAGGTTTTCATGTATTATTTTTCTGGAGCCCCTAAATATTATGCATTTTGTCTTATTAACATTTACAACAAGTTTATTTGAAATAAACCAGCTACACAAAGTTTCCAATTCTCGGTTTGCGGTGCTAATAAGTTCCGTTGCAGATTCATGAGCACATAGGAGAGCAGTGTCGTCAGCATACATAAAAACAGAGAAGTGTTGTGTGAAATGCGGCAGGTCATAATATACAAGGAAAAAAAATCGGACCAAGGACTGAACCTTGAGGCACACCAACCGTAACTGTTTCAAAGTCAGATTTTACACCACTAAGTTGGATCATTTGCCGCCGATTATTGAAATAACTTCTGAAGAATTCTAAACTAATACCTCTAAACCCGTAATGCACCAGCTTTTTCAGTAAAAGTTCGTGATCAACAGTGTCAAATGCTTTCTTAATGTCCAAAAAAATTCCTAAGACTATTTTATTATCATTTAGAAAAGTGTTGATCGTGTTTGTTAGCGATATGACGGCCGTACTAGTTGATCTGTTTGTTCTAAAGCCGTGTTGTTGAGGAGATAGCAAGGCTTCTTTCTCGAGAAATATTTTATTTATTTATTTATTTATTTATTTATTTATTACCTCAAAGGCCCCGGTTGTGGGGCATTACATGATGGATGGGCGGATTACATGCAGATTATATAAAGATTACAGAGTACATAAAGATCAGGATACATAAAGATTACAGGATACATAAAGATTACAGGATACATAAAGATTACAGGATACATAAAGATTACTGATTACATAAGGATGGCCTCAATCTTTTTCTTGAAGTCGATGCTGTTGACGATGAGTACGGCTTCCGGCGGCAGATCGTTCCAGTCCCGAGATGATATGACAAAAAAAGAACTCTCTCTCACTCACTCTCTTTGCAACGAGTTTTTCAAAACGTGTGTTTATGCAGCTTAAAATCGAAATTGGGCGGTAATTCTCAACGTGCTTACGGTCACCATGTTTGTGAATCGGTACTATTCTAGCTAGCTTAAGCAGATCGGGATAGGTGGAGGAATAGAAGGCAAAGTTGAAGATTTTTTCAAGTGGCTCGCATAAGATATCAATGCATTCCTTCAGCGCAATAGAGGCAACGCCATCACATCCAGTAGATAATTTCGATGGAAAATGATTAGCTGTATATACAATCTCATCCACTGTAATATCGTGGTATGCAAAGGTCACTACAATGTTTTGTGGATCGTCTAGTGTTATCGTCTAGTGAGTACAACCCTTCAGTTGGTGAGCGGTATCGCGGGAGCGTTGAACAAACGGCAGTATAGAGCTCTTTAACAAAGCGAGGCGTGGAAACAGGCTCCCAGCGTCGAGCACATCACGCGCATGTACTGCGTGTTCTCGTCGATTTCGCCGCCTTGCTTCGTCGTACGCCACTGTATAGCCCTTTGCGCGACGCTCCCGTGGTGCTGTTAAGGAAGTGGCCGGGAGTACGCAACCTTCAAATAAAGACGTTGATAGGGCTTCGGCAGCGCGCGATCAGCTATACGTTCGAGGTAAGCACCTGGCGTAATCGAGTGCAACCCCGTCCAGACAGCGGTGGTGAGTCGCAGGGTGTCCATCTTTGCAGACAGTGTGATAGTCAGCAGCGTTTCTGTCGTGATGAATATCGGCTAGCCCTTCATGGAGTCAGCCGACATTAGTACGGATCGCATTTCGGGCATGCTGTCTCTGAAAATGTAGGCACGTTGGTCGTTCACCAGCACCGGCCAAACCGAGCTGCGTGTGCGAGCAACCTGTCCGGGTGGGAGGTGGGGGGGTTAAGCGTGGTTGCTGACACGATTGCGTGCTCAAGGAAGGGGGATGGCAACCCTTCCCTCTTATGCCTTGACACCTGCCAGCTAAGCCTCTCTGGTAGCGCAGGCAACTATCACAAACATATACTGTAGGTTTCACTGGACAGTTACCAACGTGGCCCGCAATGTATTTCGACTCACGTTTCACGATGTAGTTCATGTTAAGTCACCAAACTCGCAAACTGCAACGTTACCGAAGGAAACAGAAGTTGATTCCCGAATGCGAATTAAGCATTTCACATTCTCCACGGGAGAGGTACTTTCACTGTGTGTGTTCCTCGTTGCCTATATCGTCGTCTTTTGTGTATTCTAACCTTTCTGGAACTATGAACCTACGAGCCCGTATGAACGTAGTTGTGTGGACTTGAAACGTTTGCCTTTCCACTGATGATATCAGCCTTTCAAGCTTTGTGGGCACATATTTTTTGTGCTTTTCTTTCTGCAAAACATGTGTTCTCGCTTTTTTTTTTCAGGACTAAGACTGTAAACTATACAGGTAAGCAAATCTCACTATTTTTAGTGCTCACTGCAGCCTAGTAAGCAGGCATTGTCAGGGCTGTGCTTACATAGCGCAGTTCCTAAACAAGTCGAAAGTGAAAAACGACACGCTTTCTTTGTATCAGCTGTAACACGACAGCGTGGTGTGCACACAAAGACTTTTGCGTAAAAAGTTTTGGTATAGTAGACCTGGCACCCAGTATACCAGGTACTATCGGTGACAAAAGTAACAGGCCCCCCCGTACAAGGTCCGAGCCCCGCCATAGTTGACGCCAGGAGTGCATCGTCAGGTGGTGCCCGAATGAAGTGCGGTACGTTCAGTAACTTGGAGAGGGGGTCAGTTACTTTTGTTCCCGACAATAGACACCAGAAGAGCAGCTTGGGCTTGCTAGTTATTCACCTTCAAGTAACAACGCAAAAAACACAGACTGTGCACATAGAACAGACAGCGCTCGTTGTGTGTATTTGTTCTATTTGCGCCGTCTGTGTTTTTTGTGCTGTTACTTGGAAATACACACCAGTTATACGAAGTCATTAGGATGGATTCCGGAAATGTAATCAACAATACACCATCTCAAACGATCACTAAAGTATTAGAGAAACCCGCAGAATATAACCAGCCTTTTATACCGAGTGTTTCAGTGAACTTTTTGAAAATTCTAATCGGTAAGGGTTCGGCAGAAAAGGAAAATCTCAGGAACAACCTGTCAAGTGTCGCGGCCCTGAGTTATTTTAAAAATCAAGCTAATTATTGAGGTAAATAAAGAAAACTTACTAATGCATTTCTTAATTAGCAACAGACGGGGTTAGGGAGGTTGGGATGGCGGCAGAGGAGGCGATGCCGCATCAGTTTTTAAAACACTCAAACGGTCATTCTTTGACGCCCTGGAGCGGGAGCAAAGCTGGTACTCCATTAATGAGAGACGCAGACGCTTCCCAAAAGGACGCGGAACTTCAGTGTAAACGCCACCTCCGCTGGTGAGGTCTTCCAATTCGAACCGTCTGCACTACTGTAAAGCAGGATGCAATTTCTGCTGTTTTTGTTTTTTTTTATGTCGACAGCCATGTGGCCTTGATTTTTGAGTGTACAATGGTGCAGGCACTTCGAAATGGGTGCTCTGTGCATTCGAACACTTCACCAGAAAGGGATTTCGTTTGCTCTAACATCGTGCGCACCGTTATGTACTAGGGTTTGGATTTGTGTGGGAAAAAAAATTAGATTTTTTCGCGCTGCAAAAATTTGATGAACGACATTTTCTTTGAAATAAGACGTGATATGAAAGCCTCTTTTTCGCAACGAGTCGGCATCTGCTTGGTTTATTATTTTGGTTTACTGGAGTTTAGCTTCCCAAAGTGACTAAGGCTATGAGGAACGCCGTAGTGAAGGGCCCCGGAAATTTCGACCACCCGGGGTTCTTTAACGTGCACTGACATCGCACAGTACACGAGCCTCTAGAATTTTGCCTCCATCGAAATTCGGCTGGCGCGGCCGGGATCAACACCGCTATAGACACAAAAATGTGCTAATTAAAAATATATTTTCGTAATATTTTAATTTATTAGCACGGTTTTTGAAGTGGGTGATGTCGACGGGAATATACACGTTGCTCCTGAAAATTTTCTTTTGAAACCAAATTTATTTAGGAATTTTCGAAGGCACTCATTGAAACAACTCGTTTATGTTATAGCCGTCGTAGGTATGAGAGCGTTTGATTTAAATGAATCACCGGCAGTCATGCAGGCATTACTGAACCAGGGCGTGGGAGAGTGTGAAAATTATATGACAAAATGCGAATGAGGAAGATTTTCAGGCAAGGAGCCAATCGCTCCTGTACAGTCAATGTGTAATGCCAAATGGTGTTCTAAAGTCCAACATTAACGCGAAGGCGTTGAGAGAAGGACGAGAAGTATTTATTTGGACCAACGAGAATATTGATTACGAGGTCTGTTAGAAACACCTGATGGATTTGAAACAAGCACGCTTGCTCCAGCCTACCTTAAACCTTCGTGCGTATGCGCAAATTTTTTCTCGCCTGCCGATAGCGTCCGTCACTGGTACGCAGCGTTTGAGTGAGGCAGTGCGCAGTGCTCTCGTAGGTTTTTTATTGGAAGGAAAATGGCGGAGCGACAGGAGCAGTGCTACTGCATCAAATTTTGCTAGAAACTAGGCGACAGCCAAGTGGAAACCATTCGGAATATGCAGACGGCTTTCGGGGACAATGCTATGAGCCGCACACAGATTTGGTTTAAAGACGGCCGCACATAGGTGCAGAGAGAGCCACGCTCCGGACCGCCATCAACATGCCGAAATGACCAGGTCATTGCCGAAGTGAACACTGTGGTGACGCGGGACCATCGTGTGACTATCCGAGAAATTGGGGAAGAGATGGACATCACCAATTTTTCTGCACATTCCATTATCACCGAAAGTTTGGCAATGGAGAAAGATGCGGCGAAATTCGCGCCGAAGCTGCTCACTGTGGAGCAAAAGCAGCTTCGTGTTGAAGTCTCACAGGATACGCTGGATTCCACAAACAGTGACCCCGACTTCATCAACACCATAATCGCTGGCGACGACTCTTGGGTTTACAGGTACGACCCTGAAAGCAAATCCCAGTCGTCACAATGGCAGCATTCTACGTCACCAAGACAGGCCCGCCAAGTGCGCAGCAATGTCAGAGTGATGCTGACTGCTTTCTTTGACTCCCTCTGTATGGCACACCACGCGTACGCACCCCACAAAGTAAACATTGACCAAAAGAATACTACAGGGATGTCCTCCGTCGCCTGCGTGGTGCTGTGCGGCGCAAGCGACCGAAGTTGAGGTCAACAGGAGATTGGTGCATCCATCATGATAATGCTCCTGCACATTCCTTGCACTAAATTCACACTTTTTTTCGCGGAAAACCAGACTGCTGTAGTTCAACAGACTCCTTGCTCTCCTGATATGGCCTCCTGTGACTTCTGGCTGTTTCCCAAAATCAAGAGGACATTGAAAGGAGCACGATTTCAGGCAAGAGAGGACATTATGGCTGCAACGACAGCTGAGCGAAACTCAATTTTGAAAGGGGCCTTTTCGGAATACTTCTAACAATGGCAGCACCACTGGGAGAAGTATGTGGAGTCCCAAGGAGACTACTTTGAAGGTGATTAGGTTTCCAACGCTCCAGTTATGCCAGTTTTTTTCTTCGGCAAAAGGTCGGATACTTTTCTAACAGACCTCGTATTGATCTCCTTCGAGTGGTCGAGAGGGTGGCTTCCTTATTCCAGGAGTCCATTGGGCACGGCTGCTCGACGACCTTGCTGGACGAGCGCTTCGTTTCCCTCCAGGGTATCGCCGTACAGCTGTACCTCCCACCGCTCAAGTGATGCGCTAGGCCTCTATAAGTGTTGGGGTTTGCACCCGCACCTACATGCGATGTGGAACAGTGTGGGACATGTGCCGGCGCAACAGGGGCAGATGCCATGATATCTTAATGGGCACATCTTCCTGTATATGGGTATGGTTGGGAATGTGCTTGAGTAAGTCTGAGACCTACGGCGCCTTCAGTGCTGAGCTTTTTGTGATGGAAAAAATAAATCATGTGAATAATTCGCTGGATCTGGAGGCGTTCGTCGGAAATGAATGGAAGGGGCACGAAAATAGAGGGCGGGGATTGGCCGGACGATCGGTTTTGCCTTGCTCGATTATTCAGCGCTCGAGCTAAGGCGCTCGCCTTTTCGTTCCTCTCCAGTCCCGCGTGGTTCGGCGTCCGCGTCATTTGTTGGTATTCTTCCTGCTTTGGGCCGATGATCTTAGCTGGTAGAACGCTGCTTGTAGCAGGACTGTCTCCCTGCCTTCCGTGACATATTTTTGGTGGAGGTGCTGGCTGCAGATCCCAGCATGTGTGGCATACCCCTTCACACACCCAGAACTGCAGCCCTTCGTCGGTCGACGCACCTATGTACCGCGCTAGCCGAAGAAATCAAGCCCTGCACTATGGCCTCCGCCCCTCTAGCAGTCATGCAAGATGCGGCGTACACAGAACCCGTGACTGACTAAACCACTTCAAGGTAGTCTGCTCGAAGACGTTGAGGGCTGGCTGAATGAGTCGCCTCGTTTCACCAGATGGACGACGCCGCAAAGCTTCGAAATGTATTATTCAGCTTGAGGGATGGGGCTCATACTTGGTACGAGAACCGAAAAGACGTCTTAACATCATGGTGCGAGTTCCGCCGACAACCCCTCACGAAATACACCAGTACAGGTCGCTAAGAACGTGCTGAACGGGCTTTGCAGCCTTGAATTCAGATGCCGAACGGAAGTGCAACCATGCAGTACTACTTAGAGGATATGGCAATGGTGAAAGAAGGGCGGTTGCGGTTGCTGATCAACGGTATCTGCCAGGCAAGAAGTCTTCTCCATCTCCGCTACAAGTGGTCAGAGCTCCTGATGACCAGTTTCACAAACCTCGGCATCTTTCCCATGCTACTGCCTCAAACTCCCCGAGCAGTTAGCGGCGATTCTAAGTGTTTCACTTTCGTAGCCAAGGGAGCAGTGAGAGCGTCTCTTGAGATTTGCGATATTAGTTCAGGCTTCTCAGCAACTGCACAGCGAGACCTGCGACCCCTACTACTGGAATACACCAACTGTATCTCATCTTCCTCGAGAGCGCGACAAACACCAATCTGTAAGCACCTAATCATCAGGTCCGACGATCTGTGCCCTATCCGCCAGCAGCCGTACAGTATTTCACCAATAGCACATGACACGATCCACACGCTTGTCAAAGGATATGTTTCTGACGGCATTATTTCACCTTCCAACAGCCAGCGGTCGTCATCTGTGGTCTTCGTGAAGAAAAAAGATGGCACACTGCGCTTCTGCGCAGATTACAAAAAAAATGTAACTATATCACTAAAAAAGAACCAGGACAGCATGTTCTGTAAGAGCAGGCCTGAGTGCTCTACCATTAATGCTAGTGTGCTTATTACTTGTCCCTAGATTGTCAGCAGCAGTTACAGTTGTCTGTTGGCTGCCATGTGTGCAACATTTATTGACGAATGCACCTTTATAGATATATTTGAATTTTGGTTATTTACAAATCCATCCTGTCTTCATTCTTGTACCTTGTGAGGACTGTGTTGTGGCCTATGTAGCGAATGGAAATGACTTTAATTTCAGACACGAATCCGAACGCCAACACCGAGTGGCGCTGGCGTTACTCCGGTCTTCTGTTTGCACGTTGACTGCATACCCTCATTCTAGCTGTCTCCAACCTCCGCCGACGCTTGCTCCCGCTACGGAATCGTCAGCAACCCCGCTGACACCTTTCCGGTGCAAACGGGGTTGCTCGTTGCTACCTGCCTATCGCTCTTCGTCACTCAAGCGATGGGAGGGTCCTGCCTCATCCATACTGCTCTGTGCAAGGCGACCTACTGATGACAGCCGGTACACGCCAGCTTCTCGGCAGGCGGCGCCTCTTTACTCTTTCCAGACTGACCTTTTCTCCCCTGAGGCGCGTGGCTTCTCGTTTGGCTAACTGTCAAAAATCTGTTTGGTGTAAGTGCAGAGGCAGATTCTATTGGGTCGTCTTCACAGCCTTCAAAGCTGCGCGTTCCAAGTCCGTCGGCCTCTTTTACAGTACTCGAAGCAGGTCGCTCTCAATTTGTTCGTAGACTGTCTGCTAGGCTAGCCATGTCGTCATGTGGTATCTGCTGAATTTTGTATCTCCCTCTTGAGAAGGATGGACAGAAGGATGGACGGTTGAGGTGCCCATCAAGTGGAGCAACAGTTACGGCGCCATTTCCTTTGGTCAAAAAACCACTCAATTTTTGCTTCCGAGCAGGGGGCGCCACTTCACCCCTCCCTTCCGCGGCGGCTGTCCTCGTCTCTCCGAGCGACGCAGCAGATAATGACACACACACAGCCCGGCTTAGGTGCTCACTGCGGTATCTGATGATAGCGCATTAAAAGGGCGCCTAGCCACTGCCACGTATCGACCACTAGTTCGAAACATTTCGTCGTGCCCAGCATTTTCCCTGAATTGACTTTGAGAGCGCGTTCCGGAAGACAGAGATCGAATCGGCGGGACAGCGAAAAAACTACCTGCGTCACCAGAGAGGGACTGAATGTATTTAAAGGGATGCCTGTCGGCCTATGTTCAACGCCGGTAACATTCCAGCGCTTGATGCATACTCTTCACGCTGGCGTGAAATGGAGCACTTGTTAATTTTACCTCGATGGCATTGTCCGGTTTTCCTAAGGCTTTCAAGACAACCCTGAACGCCGGCAGACAGTATTAGGTGCCCTCTGGTTGGCAGATTTAACGCCCGAGGAAGAATGCCATTTCGGCCACAGGCAGTTCAAATTTCTCGATGACACTGCCACCGCCGACGGGGTCAGGGCCGACCAGAAGAAAACTGCTGCTGTCGCTGATTGTTCCGTTCCTAGAACCAAGAAAAGTGTGAAATGCTTCCTAGGTCTTTGTGTGAAATGCTTCCTCATCTTGCCGGCAGACCTTCGAGACCTTCGAGACGACGTTGACCACACCTCTGACCTCTTGGGCTTTGCGCTCAGGCTCGCTAGAATGCGCCAGGCGTATTATGAGCCAAAGCACGCTTACACCGCCCACGGCTACGTCAAAGGCTGCAGCGTGTGCTACGCTGTTAAGTCGGCGCCTCCAAAGCGCGCAGGTTTACTCCAAACGATTGCACTGCTTCGGACATCATTTAAACAAGTCTTCATAGACCTTCTGGCCCATTCTCTCGGTCATCGGCCGCTAAAAAAGTTAAATATATTCATGACCGGCATTTGAAAGCGGTATGCAGAAACCAAGGTAGTGCCATGTGGCCTGCCATCTGAGACCTCCCAGTTTTTTATGCAACAAATTGTTTTAGAGCGCAGCTCTTTGGTGTCCGTTCCTGGGTTTCGCGTCGTCATCGGCGTCGGCCTCGTAACCAGCTCCGCCCCCCTTTCATCCCCCCAGCGCTATCGGCGTCAGCGGCATCAGTCAGTCGCTGCTATCTCTTCCCTCCTCCCTTTATCGTGTTGTCCGCTTGCTGCGCGCGCTTCTGCCCCCATCGTTTGCCGCTGGGTGTACACGCCGCCCCCCTCCCCCCTCTTCCTGCGAGTCTCCGGTTGTCAAAGCGCCGGCTCGAACTTAATTCCTTTCTTCGCTCCTCCTCCAATGCAACCCCTGTGCGGTGGCAATCAGAGAGCCAGATCGGTGGCGGCGGATCTGTATATGTGCACCGCCCGAGCCGAAGTTGCGAATACGTGTGAAAAATAAAAAAAAAAATTCTGTGATAGCGCATACATGTGTTGCTCGATTTCTTTGCCTCAATCTATCGAAAAGGTGAAACAGCTTATTTGCTGCGCTCAAATTTCGCATTAGGAAGTAACGTAATCGTCGGTAATTTTTTCGGCATGGCACACAGCCACATGGGATTACGTACAGAGGCACGCCGTTTACTGCACAGCTCATGCATGACGGGCTTGAGGTTAGCCACAGCAAGGAATCGCAAGACCACTGCGTGTCACCCACAGATAAGTGGGCTCACAGAGAGACTCAACAAAACCACTGATGATCTTCCACTCACGACGGACGCCTAGCAGGTTTCTCAACGCGCCGAGGAAAAAGAAATTCAGGGGGAACTTTGGCTTTCTAAAGGGCTGCAAGGCGAAAGCGTTTCCTGGTGCACTGTTTTTATTTTTTATATATTTTACTTTGATTTTTATTTTATTCTTTATTTTTGTTCTTTTTCTTGTTTTTATTTCTTTTATTCTATTTATGAGACCCATACATTCGCTAGATGAGCCTTTATTCATGCTCAAACCCTGAGCCTTCATGGCGGAGTGGTATCGTCTCCGCTTCAAATGCCAAAGGCCCTGGTTCGATACGAAACCTCGACACAGTTCTTTTTTAAGTAGTTACGCCGAAACGCGGACAAATCTGCCGACACGGCTGCTAACGGCAGTATGAGGCATTAAAGGCTTCCGCCTTAGAAACGCCAACTTGTGGCATTCACATTGAGCGGCAGCAGGACACGGATGGGCGCCGCTACAACCTCCGCCATCGACATGTCGTTTACAATGCTGGAGACCTTGTTTGATTGTAGTCGCGGGTGTCCTGCCAAGATATTTCTGAAATTCTGATGTGCCGTTACTTTGGTACATGCAAAGTGAGGCGCCATGCCATGGAATTGTGACTTACTAAATACTTGCCGACCGGACTACGCAGCATACACGTCGCCAACCTCGGTACGAGGTCATTCATGTTGTCCTCATGGAACCCTACCTCATGAGACAAAATGCAAAATTGCTATTTCTCATTCTGCTCTAGTTGTCATCGTTATGTTTTCTCTTGCACCGGCCATAGTTCATGCTCAACCTCTCTTCTCACCACATCGTTAGCTATCACGACCCTCTTTCTCCACCTCCTCTCCTTCCCCAGTGCAGAGTTGCGGGATATATATATCTTTCGAAATGACCTCTCTGCCATTCCAATCAATAAACCTATCTGGCTATCAATCCAGCTACTTTGCAGCTTTTTTTTTTTTTAGCAGGAGTAATGCACCTGGTGTTCTGAGGTGGACATTAAGGCGAAGGCGTTGTCTCTTGCTCGCTGGCCGCTGGAATGCTGCTTGTTGCAGGACAGTCGCTGTGCTTTCCGTTGAGAATGGACTACCTACAGGCGGAAGAGTTGCAAACAGATTGGCCATATTCCTCTCAATCAATGTCAGTGATGGCACGGCTAAAAAAAAACGTAAGTCCGTCCACACCTGAACAATGGCAATTCGTGCCTCGGCGGGAGGGTGAGAAAGCGGTATACTGTTAATGCTGTTTGTATGTTCGCGCATACCTTGGCGCGAGATGACAGAGGCGGCGCGCCCTATATATGAAGGGCATTTAACGCCGTCGGTCATTCAGAACCGTATAATTCTAGCTTCGGAGGAGCCCTCCCGCATGACTCCCCAGTCAATGCCTCTGATGCACAGCCACGGACCGGCGAGGGAGCACGTACCAGTCTTCGGGACTGCCACATTGTGGCCTTCCGCAGAACCAATTCGCAGAGCCAATTAGTTATCAATTCGCTCTCGCCCTACCATATACTATCCGTCCTGGTTAGCTCATTTGATTGAGCGACTGCTCCGGTGAAGCAGTAGTTCCGGGCTCGAACCCTGAACCAGGGCAAACTTTTCTTTAACAAGGAAGTTTCTATGGAAGCTGTATAGTTTCCTGCGTAGCCGTACGGCTGCGCTTGCGTGGATGCCAATGAGTAATTCCTTCCTTACAGTTATAAGGCAAGAAACCGAAATTAAGGCAAGTCAGGCACTGTACCTCATCCTTGTCGCGTTGGAACACTATGTTAAAGGAAAACCAACTCGCCCAACGGAGCGTAAAGTGGAAAATCATTTTGTCACGTTGTCTTTGCGCCCGTCAGTGCGGAAGCAGCGGTTGTTCACGAAGTGAAGCTACCGAAAGCGCTAAACATATTTCATTCTTATTTCCCTTATCACCTTCCCATATTCAACATCCGACAGTTTGGCACCCTGTGAGAGCTTTGATGTTGAAATAAATGCAAGCTCTCGGAGCCGGCTCGAAGGCAGTACCGGTTCTAGCAACAAGGCTTCCCCACTGGTGTACATAATTTGTGGCAGCTCCTAATTGAGTGTTCTGTGACACAGATGAAATTATGTCCACAGACGTTTCTGTAAAGTATAGGCGTGTCTTTAAGTTTTCTTCTTATTCTTGGTGCTGTCAGCTTTCGACAACATAGTTAATTCATGGATTGGCTGCTGGAAAGAGTGTAACCTAACACGATCTTTAAAACGTCTTTGTGTAGAGTCAGAGCGGATGAATGTATCTTCCGGTGGCTAGTTCTCGAAAACCTTGCGTTTGCCTGTATGAGCATTGCTTGGCTCACCACGGCTTTGTGTGCAAGAAACGCGCATATATACCACACGTCAGCAATCTGCAGTTGTCAGAAAACAAAAGCCCCAGAAAATGGTGGATATATGTGGGCAGGAATTATTGCAAGGATTTTCATATCCGGGCATACTTAGATATAAATTACGTGCATATTTTTATTTCCAGTGGTTTTGTAATGTTACCAGGCTTATTCCCTCAATTTCGACCTGTATGTGAAATTTCTCAAATCTTTTGCATCTCAATAAGCCATCTAAGATACGAGAAACAGCCACCACTCTTGCATGCAGGAGACATTCTTGGTGGAGTGGTCGAAGCTGGTGTTCACTCTAGCCGATTATTTCAGGCTACCGAAGTAGTTTCATTTTATAAAAATAGTCTCGCTGTGAATGCCGCAGCATGTTAATCTATCTCAAACAGTTAACAGATGCGTCATAATCGCTTACGTTTCCACAGTTAGGGAACGCCTGGCGGAAAATTGCGTATTTTTATAAAAAAAAAGCAACGAGTCGATATGGCTACGTATCATTGTAGTGTCCGTTCGTTCGCGCTCAAGGCGGCAGGAACGGGGCGTTATCACTTTTGTTCGTTACGCGAGAAACGACCGGATCAATCTGGATTTATCACAGCCATGAAGAACTGCATCTACATTTTTCCAGATTACTGTAGTTGACTTTGACCTGTAATCTCGAAGTTTCCTTCCCGGCTTTTAATTGAGCGATGCAGCGAGCGGCGACCATTCGTAGTTCGACGACTGACCAGCACGTTTGTTGCTTACGCCACTGCCGTGCTGTTTAGTTCTTTTGCGGGTGCAAGTCAGCCCAAATAAAGAGCTTCGTTTGCAAGTCTTGTTACTGTCTTCCTGACCGATGGACTGCCGTAACTAAAACGTGGCATCTGGTGGAGGTGGTGGGTAGCCTTCCATGTTCCGGACACCCCCAGCGAGTCGTGACGCCAGCCCTCTGAGTCATTTACCGCAGGTCCTGACTCCAGTCCACCACGCAAGCCGACATGTGCTAGGGGACGCACCTGAGTTCGGGACTCTGCCACAGCCTACCCGGAAGCGAAAGCAACAGCAATGTCCACCATGAGCTTGCTCCAGACGTCGACTCCAATCATTTTGCAGCAGCCCCGGGTGCCACCAACCTTCGACACTTCGCTTGGCGTCGACCCTGAAGAATGGCTGGAACAGTTCGACCGTGTGGCTATCTTTAACAACTGGGACTATGCCAAGAAATTTAGGTACGTCTTCGTCGCCTTGGAGGGACCAGCAAGAATCTGGTTTGAGAATGAGGAAGCTAGTTTTACGAACTGGGAAACCTTCAAGGAGAAGCTTCTGACGTTCACAAACATCGTGCGAAAGAAGAGAGCCGAGCAGCTGCTACAGGCTCGCATACGAGGGGGAAAGCAGCTGGTGAGGACCAAGTAACAGCAGATTTGTTGTTGAAGGAGGGAGGAGAGATTGTGCTAGAAATACTAGCCACCCTGTATACGCAATGCCTTCCGACCTCGAGAGTACCAGAAGCTTGGAAGAACGCTAACATTATCTTAATTCACGAGAAAGGAGACGCCAAGGACTTGAAGAACTACAGACCGATCAGCTTACTGTCCGTTCCCTACAAGATATGTACTAAGGTAATAGCTAATAGAGTCAGGACAATCTTAGACTTCAGTCCAACAAATTATCAGGCACGCTTTCGTAAAGGGTACTCGACAATAGACCATATTCACACTATCAATCAAGGTGATAGAAAAATGCGCAGATTATAACCAACCACTATATATAGCCTTTATTGATTACGAGAAAGCATTTGATTCAGTGGAAACCTCAGCTGTCATGCAGGCATTGCGGAATCAGGGTGTGAAAGAGTGTTATGGGAAAATATTGGAAGATATTTATAACGATTGCACAGCTACTATAGTTCTCCATAAAGTCAGCAATAAAATTCCAATAAAAAAAGGTGTCAGGCAGGGAGACACGATCTCGCCTATGCTATTCACTGCCTGTTTACAGGAGGTATTCCGGGGCTTGACATGGGAACAGTTGGGGATAAGAGTTAATAGAGAATACCTAAGTAATTTGCGATTCGCTGATGACATTGCCTTGCTAAGTCACTCAGCAAATGAACTGCAAAGCATGATCAATCAATTAGACAGGCAGAGCAGAACAGTGGGGCTAAAAATTAACATGCAGAAAACCGAAGTAATCTTCAACAGCCCAGCTATGGAACAGCAGTTGGCAGCTGGTAGCGAGGTGCTGTAAGTAGTAAGAGAATATGTCTACTTAGGGCAGGCAGTGACCGCAGATCCGGGTCATGAGAGGGAAATAACTAGAAGAATAAGAATGGGGTGGAGCGCATATGGCAGGTTATCACAGATCATGAATGGTAGCTTACCAATATCCCTGAAGAGAAAAGTATACAACAGCTGTATCCTACCGGTACTAACCTATGGGGCAGAAACGTGGAGGCTAACAAAGAGGGTTCAGCTTAACTTAAGGACAACGCAGCGAGCTATGGAAAGAAAAATGATAGGTGTAACGTTAAGAGATCGGAAGAGGGCGGAGTGGGTGAGGGAACAAACGCGGGTTAGTTATATCCTAGTTGAAATCAAGAGGAAGAAATGGGCTTGGGCAGGGCATGTAAGGCGAAGGCAAGATAACAGCTGGTCCTTAAGGGTAACGGAGTGCATTCCAAGAGAAGGCAAACGTAGCAGGGGACGGCAGAAAGTTAGGTGGGCGGATGACAAGAAGAAGTTTGCGGGACACAGTGGCCGGAACTGGCAAAGGACAGGGTTAATTGGAGAGACATGGGAGAGGCCATTGCCTTGCAGTGGGCGTAGTCAGGCTGATGATGATGATGACGACCCTTCGCTTTTGCGTCGATTACCGCCGCCTAAACAGCATTACGAAGAAGGATGTCTACCCCCTCCATCGCATCGACGACACATTGGACCGGCTGTGCAACGCTAAGTACTTCTCATCGATGGACCAGAAGAGCACCTACTGGCAAATTGAAGTCGACGAAAGAGATCGCGGGAAGACTGCGTTCATCACACCAGACCGACTCTTCGAGTTCAAGGTGATGGTGTAGCGCCCGGCGACGCTATAAAGCGCAGGCGCTGCGATCGGCGTTCCCGCGACAGAAGAAAATAAAGAACGACAGCGCGTGCTCGGAGCGCACGCCCGGCACGCGCAGTTCGGAACGAGAAGCCTGCCACGCTGGTCGTCTCTGTCTGGTGCTCCGCTGCGACCCCGCCAATTCCTCAACAGTGGTGACCCGGCGAACCGTGCCTTCTACCCAGCGGCGTCCTAGCATGGGGTACTGGCAGCACCCAAGTTTCGACCCGCCGCTCCCGGCGTTCCGACCTGCAGGCGTCGGCGGGTGGTTCGCCCAACTGGAGGCTGCGATGTACCTGAACGGCATCACCATCCAGCCGTTCAAACACGAAGTCCTTTGTGACATCCTCCCGGCCGACCTCCTGCGTCGGCTCACCTACTCTGCTTTCGGCGGCCGGCCATACGATGAGCTGCGTGCGGCCGTCTTGGCGTACTTCGGCGCCTACTACGTTCCGCCGCCGCTCTACGACGCAGCGGACCCGTTTTCGCCGCCGCCAGCCTCTGGCCCTGCACCGGCCTCGCTCGCGCCCACGCAGCCTTCATCAGAACCCGGCCCGCCTCAGCAGCCCCTCGCCGCCTCGCCGCCACTCCCGTCCAGCGTCTCCAGCTCGGCTCTCTCTCTCGACGCCACACCAGGTGGGATCCGCACGAGCTTCGCCTCGCGTCCTTCTCCCACTACTATCGTACCCGCGTCTCTGGCCCTGCCTCTTTGCGCTTCAGTGGCGTTGTCGCCAGAGCCTCCTGCAGCCAAAGCCGACTCTGCGGCAGCAGCCGTGCCGAGGCTTCCGGCATCTCCATCTCACTCGTCACTACCGCCATCAGCTCTGCAAGCCTCTTCTGTGCGGTTGGAGCCGTCGCCCGCTGATGCTAAAGAGCCCTCGACAACGACCAAGCCTGCTTGTCACACTCCCAGCCCCTCAGAAGGTCTGCAGAGCACTACTCGTCATCAGGAGCAGGATGGGAAAGCCAACCCGATGACAGCAGTAACAAGCACGGCGATCGCCTCCAGCCCCACTTTGCCTGAAACAGTTCCTGACCCAGTGTCAGCGCTTGCTCTCAAGCCCGACCATGCCCACACGCGCATCAGCACTGGCCAGTCGCTCCGGACGGCCACTCCCGCTTTACCCCAGCACCTGGAATTGCACCCAGCAACTTCCTCCGTCATCACCACAGCTGTCACCGTTGTCTCGTCGGTCACACCTGTGCCAACCCTAGTGGCCGGACCGCACTGCTCGCGCTCTACATCAGGGGCACCTGAGCCATGTAAGCCAGCCATTTCCACCTATTTGGACGACTTGAAGCTGGCGCTACAGCAGCGACACGACACCACGCTAAAGACCACATCTGTCCACGGAGCCGTTTCGACCGCTCCCTTGCTTGTGACGGCGTACTCTGTGTGCCAGCTTCCCGCCGACATCAGCTGCAACGGTCCAGCACCAGTGACACTTGTGCCAGCGGGCAGCACTACAGTCGGTGACGGCCCCACCATGGCCTCCATTGCCCTAATATGCTTTGTCAGCTCGGCACTCTGCCTCATTCGCCCGTTGCGCAGCAGCCAGGCTCGTCCACCTGAGCCCGTGCACTCCACCCGACAGCTCTTCCCGGCCCCCGACATGAACTTACCGGACCTTGTAGCCACCCCGTGGGGACACTGTTACTCCAGCTGCCTGCTTGCCTGCCGTGGCTACTCCATCTCTGCCCCGTCGGCGCGTATATTTCGACGTTCCGTCTAGGCGGGGGGCCCTGTAGCGCCCGGCGACGCTATAAAATGCAGGCGCTGCGATCGGCGTTCCCGCGACAGAAGAAAATAAAGAACGACAGCGCGTGCTCGGAGCGCACGCCCGGCACGCGCAGTTCGGAACGAGAAGCCTGCCACGCTGGTCGTCTCTGTCTGGTGCTCCGCTGCGACCTCCGCTAATACTTCAACAATGGCATTCGGCCTCTGCTTGCCCCAGCGACGTTCCAGCGAGTAATGGATACGGTGCTCACAGGCTTGAAGTGGCAAATTTGTCTAGCCTACTTAGACGACGTTATTGTCTTCTCCTCAAGCTTTGATGACCACCTCAGAAGGCTAGGGATAGTGCTGGAAACAATCAAGTCTTCAGGCCTAACACTGAAAACAGAGCAGTACCACTTCACCTACGAGAAGCTGCTGTTCCTTGGCCACGTCGTAAGGAAGGGTTGATATCGGCCAGACCCTCAGAAGACGGCTGCGATCGCAGAGTTTCCGCAGCCTAATGATAAAGAAGCTATACGCACATTCCTTGGATTGCGCGCTTATTACCAGCGATTCGTCAAGAACGTTTGGCGCATCGTTGAACCTTTGGCCTAACTTACCACGGCTAATGTGACTTTTAAATGGGAAACGCGGCAAGTGGAAGCTTTCAAACAGCTGAAGCGCCGCTTACAGTCCCTTCGCGTGCTCGGGCACTTTGATGAAAACGCTGAAACCGAAATTCATACAGATGCAAGCAGTAGGGGCTTAGGAGCGGTCCTCGTTCAGAAAAATGGTAGACAGGAGAAAGTTATCGTGTACGCTAACCGTGCACTGTCGTAAGCCGAAGCCAACTCTTCGACGACCGAGAAAGAATGTCTCGCCATTATTTGGGCCACGTCGAAATTTCGCCCCTACGTGTACGGACGACCATTCAAGGTTGTGAGCGATCACCATGCTCTGTGCTGGCTAGCCAGTTTGAAAGATCCCCCCGGCCGCCTTGCTCGATGGAGCCTGCGTCTACAAGAATTCGACATAACTGTAGTCTACAAATCTGGCCTCAAGCATTCCGACGAAGACTGCTTGCCGCGAGCCTCCGTCGACGCAGCACCGGAAGAGGAAGACGAGGACGCTTTCTTAGGACCGGTAAGCGCCAGCTGTTTCGCGCAGCAGCAGCGCTCGGATCCTGAGTTGCAAAGCCTAGTTGATTATCTGAAAGGCAAGACCGCATCGCCCCCCCCCCCCCCCCCCCCCCCCCCCGGGGGGTTCAAGCGCCAACTGTCGTCCTTCGCGTCCTCCTGATCCTGATCAGGATCCTCCGGAAGAGATTCGCGCCCAACCGGACAGTGCATCTGCTTATCGTTCCGGAAAAATTGCCGACGATTACTTTACTTCCTAATGCGAAATTTGAGCGAGCTCATCACCTGTTTCAACTTTTCGATAGATTGAGGCAAAAAATTCGAGCAAGACATATTTGTACTATTACAGATAGCCTGTTATTTTCCAGACATATTTCGTTTTCAAGAAACACTCCACTAAGAAATGAAAACACACCGGTTAGCGCCTATCCTGTGTTTTTGCTCTTCTTGTGTACGTGTTCCTGTGCGCTTAAATTCATTTTAAAGAAAGCTATGCACCATCTAGACCAAACAAAAGTTTTGTTCAATTATATACTTCACTAAGTGTTCTTGATTGTCATGACGGAAGCTTTGTGGACGGAGGAATAGATGGATATATATATGCTCGACTTGTTGCACCAATGCCTGGTTCTCGAATACCATGTCTGCGCAAGTATTTCGCAAGGTTTACACAGCTGTGGCAGCCGTTACGAGCGAGAGGAACGGGATTTTCTCCCGCATAAGTGGTAAGAAATTCCCGCTTGTCTTTATCTACATTAAGGTCCCCACCCACCCTGCCACCATGGCAGGCGGCAGCGTTTCTAGCACAACGTTGTCAATGCCAAAGCATGCAGCGCACATCTGTCACTACCGCCATGTTGCTTAAAGCATGATTGAGGTGTCCACTGTTCCAAGAGGGCAGTTATGCGCCTTCCCTCTGGGTCGGGTGCCTACCGAGATGTGTGAGACAGATACTACGCATTTCTCTTCTTCAAAAAAACATTCGCTCTGCTTTCCAAGCACACGCTCTATTGGTTTCGCAGCTGTGGGAGAAAGGCACAGCGCATTCATTTCCTCAAAAAAATACCGAAGACACTTTCGAATTTCTAAAGTGGGTTTGGCGAAAGCCTTGTGGTCAACACACTGCGGCTAAAGCCTTGTGGTCAACCCACTGCGGCTTCCCCGAACCGCTTGGCGCGGAATCACTGGGCCGCTTCGGAGCCATGCGTCTCACTCTCTCGACTGGAAGGAGACGTCTTGCGAAGGAGCGGCGGTGCAGCTGCCACCGCCGACGCGCGCTCGTTCTACTGCTTCTGTGTGACGTCGCGGTTGCTATGCACAGCTATGCCCCCCACCAGAGCGCAGGTTCCTAAGGAGGAAAGGAGGTTGCGCTTTTACTTTCTCCTTTCCAAGCTTCCGTCCATTGCTTCCGCAGCTTAAAGGGTGCTCACTGCTGGTTACAATCGACAACGGCGACGCCGCGAAACGCGGAAACGGGCGCCTAAGAGCTGCGCTCTGAGATATCAGGCAAGAAATTATGCAGGCATATCATGATGAGCCGACTGCGGGGCAGCTCGGGACTGCTCGCACTTTGCACTTCATCCAGGAGAAGTACTATTGGCCGCGTCTAGCTGCCGACGTTTCCCATTATGTGAAAACGTGCCGTGAGTGTCAGAGACGCAAAACGCCTCCGTTTAGACCATTACGGACTCCTGAACCCCATACAACCTCCAACTAAACCCTTTCAGCAAGTAGGGATGGACCTCCTCGGCCCCTTTCCGACGTCATCATCAGGTAACAAGTGGACTATCGTTGCCACCGACTACATGACCCGCTACGCCAAAGCAAAAGCGTTGCCCAATGATACCGCAACAGAAGCCGCAAAATTTTTCGTCGAGTGAATTCTCCTGCGACACGGCGCCCCCGAAGTGCTCACCAGACAGAGGAACGGCGTTTACAGCGGAGCTGACGCAAGCCATCTTAAACTACACTAACACAAGCCACCTGAGTACAACTGCGCATCATCCACAAACCAACGAACTCACAGAGCGTCTGAACAAGACCATTGCAGACATGCTCTCCATGTACATCGACGCCGAACACAAGACGTGGGACTCCATTCTGCCCTACGTGATCTTCGCTTATAATACTGCCGTCCAGGAGACAACCAGGTTTACCCCATTCCAGCTGGTATACGGCAGGAAGCCCACGAAAAAACTCGACGCAATGCTCCCGCCGGTTTTAGATGGAGACAACCTCGACGTCGCCGGCTATCTCCATCGCGCCGAGGAAGCCCGAACACTTGCGCGGCTTCGCATTAAAGATCAGCAGCAGACCGACGCCCGACGCCACAATCTACGCCGGCGAGACACGCATTACAACCCAGGAGATCGTGTTTGGATATGGACGCCAATTGGCCGCCATGGATTGAGTGAAAAGTTGCTGCGATGCTACTTTGGTCCGTACAGGTTTCTCCGCCGCATCGGTGACCTAGACTATGAAGTCATCCCCGACGGCACGACAGCATCTCAGCGGCGACGTACACGCCCGGAAGTTGTACGTGTCGTACGCCTTAAACATAATTATCATGAACGCTAAAGGATTCGAAGTTTGCATTCTCCGTGTTTATTTTGAGTTTAAAGCATCGAGGCGATGCTTCTTTAAGAAGGGGCTAATGCCACGTATCATTGTAGTGTCCGTTCATTCGCGCTCAAGGCCGTAGGAACGGGGCGTTATCATTTTTGTTCGTGACGCAAGAAGTGACCGGACGAATCTCCATTTATCACAGCCATGAAAAACTGGATCTACGTTTTCCAAATTACTGTAGTTGATTTTGACCTGTTATCTCGTAGTTTCCTCGCGAGCTTTAAATTGTGCGATGCAGCGAGCGGTGCGCTTTCGTAGTTCGTCGATTGACGAGCACGTTTGTTGCATACGCCGCTGCCGTGCTGTGTAGTTCTTTTGCGGGCTCAAGACAGCCCAAATAAAGAGCTTCGTTTGCATGTCTTGTTGCTGTCTCCCTGACCGCTGGACTGCCGTCACTACAACGTGACAATATTTATTTGCTGCGAAGCATTGTTCGTTTCAGGCTTGTATCCCGGCTTCAGCGCTCTGTCGCCGACGACAGTACTTATCGCTTCCCTTAGGGGAAATAGATTGTGCTAAAAATGCATTTTGAACATATCGCATTAATTTCATATTTTGCATTTTTTGCCCCTATCCTTAATACCTATACGAATGCTTTCTAAGTATGCTAGGAATAATATTTTTGAACATTCTTACAAATATGTAAAATAGAACTTTTTCCCGCTTACCTTATTTATTGTACATTAAAAATATGCTAAAATATACGATAGATACATTACATTACATTAAAAGTACACCAACATATATTCCAGCGGCTATAAGACGGCTTTACCGAACGAGACTTATAAGAGTTATTAACAGCTGTGCTCAACACTGACCAACCTATAAGCGATAAGCATTGCAGCCAATTCCTGTGAAAACGCGGCGTGACATTGCAAGGTCACATGACGCAGCTTAACAAGAAAGATGTCTCCACACAGCGAACGCCAACAGAAAGTGACGGCAGCAAACCGGAAGGGCTCTGACAGGCGTCATCTTTGGCTTGCCTTATTAGGGTGTCCAGGCTAACTTTAGCCAGGGGTTAAAAAATAAGATATTTAAGGTAGGTCAGGGAAACCACTTACATACGCCTAATGACTGGCTTGCGCATCATAGGCATTTTTTTGTTTTGCAATTAATTATATAGGCAATGAAGATAATATTATTAAACGCGTAAATATTAACTTTACCTAGCAAATGTGCATGTCAAAGTTGAAGAGCACCTTCAGAAACCACCATTCTATTTATTTGCGATGAAGAAAGCCTCACGTGTACCGTTTTTCCGACCTCCAAGGAAAGCCCCCGAAATAAAAAAAAATCCCGTGACTAGCGCACTCGCGCGCCTCGATTGTGCTGCTCTCAATACTGGCTTGAGTGAACGAAATCAGCTGCTGGTATAGCGCAACGACCCCACTGCTCCGGCAGGCCGATATGTCAACGGTGGTTGCGACGCCCGCGCGTGCCGGTCTGCAAACGTGACGGCGCTAGTTGAGCCGCAACCACCATCGACATATCGGCCTGCCGGAGCAGTGAGGTTGGCGCGCCTTGCCAGCAGCTGATTTCGTTCACTCAAGCCAAGGTTGAGAGCAGCACAGTCGTGGCACGCGAATGCGCTAGTCACGTGACTTTTTGTATATTCCGAATTTTCTTTGGAGCTCGGAAAAACGATACATGTGAGGCTCTCTTGATCACAAACAAAGAGAATGGGGATTTCTGAAGGTGCTTTCCAACTTTGCTTTCCACATTTGCTGTGTAAAGTCAATATTTACGCGTTTAGCAAAAATTATCTTGATTGTTAATTTATTATTTGCAAAAAAAAATTGCCTATGATGCGCAAGCCGGTTAGTAGGCGTATTTAAGTGGTTTCCCTGGCCTACCTCAAATATTTTACCTTTTAACCCTTGGCTAAAGTTAGCCTTGACACCCTGAATATACCCCCCGAAAGGAGACGCATTATCTTCCCGGTGTGACGTTTTTGGAGGAAAGACTGTGGGCCCGCAAATTCTCCCACAAGTGCCGGACTGGTCGCTTTCAAATCTGGGGGCGACCTAAAACCAAATTTAATGTAACTAGCGTCAGGCATTCGTCAAGATTCGAGCTGTTAACCACCAAGTACATCGGCGTCTACGGGAGCCGGTAGGGTCCTTCACCACCAGCTAAAAGCATCCACCAGCTTCAAACCGAAGCGTGGCCTTGTGGTAGAGCATCCGCCTCGCATTCGGGAGGTGCTGGGTTCGATCCCCAGTGCCGCCGGGTACCCACCGGTTTCTTTAATGGGTACAAGATTTCCCCTGGCCTGGTGCTCGGCTCTTCTAGGGTGCGGTGCTTGGGAAAGGGGTCTTAGACCAAACAGTTGCCTTGACGGATGAGTGATAAGTTCCCCCGCCAAGCAACCATAAGTCCGCCTCGTGCGGCATAAGCCCGATTTGTGGCCCTTTTTTTTTCACTTCTCCCAAACGTACACCCCTAAAGGAAGCCGAGCGCCAGGCCGGGGGACGCTTGTACCCTTTTGACCGGTGGGTGCCCGGCGGTGGGTTGGTTTCGAACCACCCACCTCCCGCAGCCGAGACGGGCGCTCAAACCACTAGGCCACGACTGCGGGTCTGGGTCCTTCTTGCTGGCATGCTAGGGGCCAGGAGGTGCCTATAATGCTCTTGCCGGTGTAATGATGTCACGTCCTTCCCACTTAATGCTTTTAGCTGGTGGTTGTCTTCCTGGTAGAAGCTTCGATAAAGGAAAGAAATACAAAAAGGGGAAAGTTTTGACTCCTCCCCGATACTAGATTCTTCCATGGCACATTTGAAGTGTGCTGCAGATATGTTTATGGGGACTGAAAAGTTATTAGAACTTAAATATACTTTGGACTAACTCATTTTGTATTTAAGAAAGTACACTGTTAATATATTGCCCACATGCAAATGCGATTCCCCGAAATGCGATTTCGAGCACCATATTGTTCTAAGGCAGCTGGATGTCTCACGTACAACTTTCTCGGACAAAAATTTTGAAAATTGAAAAACTGTAAGATACTCTCATAGAAATATTGAAGGTAATAGTCCGTTCTGATATGTTGCAAAATATATTTTTTAAACTTCGAGCGCATCGAGGAATTATAAGACTGCCATAGAAAACCTACGGGGAATGTTTTTGACGATAGCAAAAACATTAATAGAAAAAAAATGCAATACTGCCGTCAAGTTATCAGGGAATACATTGATTGTCAGAGTGAAATCTTCCATTTTATGAGCAAAATGCGTTCATAAAAATTTCCCGTTCAAAATTTATTTTGTCCAAAATGAGTGGGTATGGCCGTAAATGTGTTTATAAGGACGGTCCGTTTGTTAGAATTGAAGTATATTTCGAATTAATGTCGTATTTAAGAAAGTACGCTTTTAATACATTGAGAAGATGCCAAGACTGCATATATATTTTTTCTCGTATTGAAACGTGCTTGAAATATGCTTCAGGTGAGGTATTTTTGACAGCTTTTAGGAATACATTTCGAATACCCAGGATCACATTTGAGGAACCCATTTTCTGCATATTCTTATTGCTTTCATGAATACAAAATATGTTCCAAAATACAATATAAATATCCGGTCGTATATTCCAAACGTCTCAGAGCGCTCTCGAAAAACCTTAATAAGGCGCTGGTTTTTGTACGTTTTTTTAGATTTCTGTCGTTGTTCAATACCACTCCTTGCTAATGCTCGATGTTGTCATTAAGATGAGTGTGGCCGAAGGCGCGGCTGTGATTCTGACCTTCGGCGATTCTGACTGCAGTTGTTGCTATCGCGGCTGCCTAGTTGCTCGAGGTGGCTTCCAGAAGAGGGCTCCTGAGCATTAGGAGCCCGCACAGGAGGCCCTAGACCCATTTTCATTTCTATTTTTGCTTTTATATGAAGTGCTTCCTCCTCGTCAATTCTCGCTGGGCACTAAGAAGCCCAACAAACAGCTTCTTCTGGAATAATTACGCTATCCTCTTGCGAGCCGGACTGCTATCAACAACACGTGAGATATGGTGGAGGTGCGGGATAGCCTTTCATGTTCCGGACACTCTACAAGCTGCGACGCCAGCTATCTTCGCTTCGCACCAGAGAAGCTGTAACCAGTCCATCAAGCAAACCTCCCAATTCATTAGCTGCCACCGGAGCACGGACTCCTCTCGAACCGCACATGAATACAGGAGGTCGCCTCAGTGTTGACGTCAACCATGACTGCACCTGCCTTGATTATACAGCTCCAAGTCCAATTCCCACATATTTTAAACTGTTTACTAGGCGAAGATCCTGAAGAATGCGTCGAGGAGTTAGAGCATGGGGCTTGATTCAACAAATGGGAAGGTCAGACGAAAGTGAGACATGTATGAGACAGTGAACCCTGTACATTACCAATCACAAAATGGAATAATTACATTAGCAGTTGTACTTGTGAAATAAGAAATATGGCGCATTACCAGCACATTTCGTCGATTATCGGCGACGAGCAACGTAAAGAGGAAGGAAGTCTACCCTCAGCCATGATCAACGGTACGATATACAGACTCCTTAACGTTAAATATTTCTCGTGGATGGACCTGAAGAGCGGGTACTGATAGACTGAAGTTGAAGAAAGAGATCAAGACAGCTTTCATAACGCCGGATGGCCTATACAAGTTCAAGGCAATGCCATTGTGTTTTTGTCGACACCCAAATCTTTTAAACGAGTAGTGGTCACGGCGCTGCCACGCCTGAAATGGCAAACCTTTATCATGTAGCTAAGTGGCGCAGTAGCCTTCGTGACGAGCATCGACGAGCAGCTGAAGAGGGTGAAGGCAGCAATCGACGCAGTGAAGTCTTCTGGACTTACCCTGAAATCTGAGAAGTTTCGCGTCGCCTACCGAGAGCTGGTGTTTCTCGACCAAATCAGTAGTAACGACGGTGTAAGTCTCGAGCCAGAGTAGACAGCTGTTATTTCCTAGTTCCCGCAGCTAAACGACAAGAAAGCAGTTCGCAGACATCTGGCACTGTGTGCGTATTACAGCCGGTTTGTGAACGCCCTTTCACTCACCTTCAACCCAACTGACAAAAACAGATGTGCCATTCAAACGGGAAGCGCCGCAGGAGAGAACCGTCAAGGAATTTTAGTGTCGTTTAAAGTACCCTCCGGTTTTCATGCCCTTTGACGAAGATCCCGAGACCCTAATTCATTCTGACCCAAGCAGCGTGCGGCTAGGCGCTGCCCCGCTTCAGAGGAATGGGGTGCTGGCGAAAGTGACCGCATTAGCTATCCGTTGGTTGTCGATGGCCAGAGCTTACGATTCGACGATTGAGGAGTACTTCTCCATCATTGGGGCTGCACTGAAATTCCGCCCGCACCATTGCGGACGACCGATCGCCGCGCACTCAGCTAGCTTGCTGATTTCAGGGACCTCTCCTGCTTACTTGATCGATGGAGCCTGCGTCTCCAAGAGTTCGACCTCACCGCAATCGTGAAGTCTGAGCGGAAGCACTCTAGTGCCAGCTGACCCTCACGAGCCCCTGTCGAAATAAGCAAAATTAAGGCTATGGAGACTCGTTCGTGGGAACAATAAACTCAAGCACTTTCGCGCAACGACAACGCACGCACCCCGAACTAAAATATTCATAATCTCTGTTTGCCTCTCGAAATGACTTCTCGAGACGAAAAACTTCGGGCCTAACAAGAACACGTGCCTTTATGTAAGTACAAAAAATATTCCAAAGGCAATTCCACAACCGTCGGACGACGAGCCAACCACTGGGAATTTAGAGTTTACTCTCATCGTTAGTCAAATCTAAGACGGCTACCACTACTAGCCGACGATGCCGAGACTATCTGCTACAAAAGACCACACCGACTCTGCCTGCAGGACTACTGAAACGTACAGAAACACCAAAAATGCCTTTCCAGTAGATCGGTAGAGACCTGAACGGCCAGTTCCCTATGTGAAGATATCATGCTCTCGATACAAATGGGTAGTAGGGGGAACCAATTATCTAAGTTGTTCCGCTAAAGCTAAACGCCTGGAAAAGGGTAATACAGCCGAAGTTATACACTTTTCGTCGAGCACAGCCTGCTATGGCATGCCACCCCAGAAGGGCTCATCGAGGACAGGGGAACAGCATTTAACTGACTCAAGCCATATGCAAATGACTGCGAACCATCCATAGACAAACAGTCTATTGGAACGCCTTAACACGACCACTGCCGACATGCTTGTCGTGTACATCGTTGCTGAGCACAGTAACTGGGACATTATCCTGCCCTACGTGATGTTTACATACAACACCACCGCGGTGCAGCAAATGGCACCGATGACACGATTCAGCCTGTGCACTTTAGGTAAGTCGTGGCCACGCTCAACGCAATGCTGCCAACCGGCATGGAAGACAACCTCAGCGTGCACTAATGCCGCGTAGACAAAAATATTCTGGACTTGAGATTCTTGGACGGAAGTGGACGCTAGGGGAGCGGGGAAGGGATGAATGAAGTGTGGGATTTGTGCAACTAGCGCTAGTGCAGTCCCTTTCCTTTTGTGTGGCTGTCACCCCGACTTCGCGCACTTTTACGTGGGAAGCTCCCAGACACCCTTAGAGCGTGTGGGGGTAGCGGTCTCGGACTCGAAGGAGATGCCCTCGACTCAGCGTGGCAAACTCAGCGGAGACCAGCTACCAAGTGACAAGAGGTTTTTGGGCGTTCGGTGCCCAGCTTTCGCTGGTCGCAAGCCAGAGAATGGGTCGGAGCCAAAGGTTCACAAAACAAAACAAAGTTTATACAGCAATTGAGACGATACAGAGGATCACACAATCACTAGTACAAACACATACCAAGTGATTAACAAACGATGCAACTCGTGCAAAGTTAAATTAGAGAGAGAATACACTTACAAAGGCAATATTGCACCTAAAGTGCACTAACACAAGAGAGAGAGGTAAACAAGCAAAACACAATTTGTTCACCGGGCACTGCGGCAGTCCGACGACCAGAGTTCCATGACGATGCCGTCCCGCAGACTGGCGACCGTTGCTTCGTTGGTCCGATGCTGGCCGAGTGGTGTTTTCCCGGGAGTCGAACGGGCGCGCTTTGATGAAGCTTAAACGGCGGTCCGGACTGACTGATAGCGGTCAACGTCCTTCTTTATAGGCTCGCTCTCCCGTCTGTTTGTTGTTCGCGCCCGAGTAGGCGCGCACATACACGCAGCATTGGCAGTGCTGTCTCCCTTTCCTCTTCTCACCGGCCGCGCGTCCCCATTGGTCAGAGGTCGGGGGTCGCCATGGAGGAAAAAAAACTAGGAGGGAGCATGACGTCACAATCTTGAAGCCTAGTCATAAAAAATATAATGGAAAGAATCATGGGAAATAGGCCCTCACGTGACAAGGCAGTGGTAGCTCTTAGCCGGATTTCGGTTTCGGTTTCGCTCTCTCGCTCTACGAGCAACTGCGCGACCATCTGCTTGTGTTAACTTACGGCTCCGTGGTGAGCGCAAACTGCTCGCTCGCCGCAGCGGCCACCGTTCCCGAGCGACGCGTGCGCTGACTGCGGCGCAGTGGAGACATTGGAGCACATGCTCCTTCGCTGTGCCGCTTCTGCAGTGCCGCGTAGCGAGATTCTCGCGGCCTGCAGGGCGCTGGGAATCATCCCGGACAGTCTCGAAGCGCTCCTGTGGCCGCGCGGCAGTGCGCGCACCCGTGAAAGAACAATGGTGAGCCTCTGTGCGTTCACCGAGCAGGCGGGCTTGACTTCCTCTTCGCCAGGTAGTGCACCCATGACACGAACGCTCCGTGGGTGCTACCTCGGACGGTATACGCGGCCGGGCGCCCCACCCCGGCCGCTAGTGCAGTGTGCCCCGCGCGCGCGATTAGTCCGAGACAGGACGCTACGAGCGCGCGGCTATGTATACATACAGTTTACTTCTTTTTGTAAGTGATTGTGCGCAGTGGCCGGGAGACCCCGCGCAGGGGCAGAAGTAAAGCCGCCGGCACTCTCTCTCGACAGCGAGAGAGAGAGAAATACTTCACTGCTGCATTTCACGTCGGAACCGCGTACGTGCGCGAGCGTATTCGGCACGACTTGTGCCGGGCCCATGGGCGGGCCGAAGTCCGCCTGAGAAATAGAATCTTGCGCAGCGCGCCGGAGCGCTCGTTAAACACGTCCGTCCGCCGTGAGTGCTCTGGAAGCCGCTGCGCCCTTTTTTAGAGGCTCGTTTCTTCGCCTACTCTCGAGTTCTCCGCTTATAGCATGCGCTGAAATAAACGCTCCGTATGTGTGTATAACGACGAAAGGAATTCCTCTCCATTCTCTTTATGAACCACACTTGAACAGTGACGAGGTCGCGGCCGCACCCTTTGATGAAAAGTTTACCTGCAGTTTTCTACAGTGCACCCAAAAACTCAAGAGTGTAATCAACAGAAATGTTGAGACTCGGAGCCTTCAGACAACCTCGAGCTCGGTATGCATTCCGCCAAAGCTGCAACACAGGCGCTGCGCTTCTGCGCTACATCGGAGCACGGACGTTCACTAAAAAGCACCGCTGGTTGGCAGTCTGGTAACTGTTGAGGAGGGCCTATTTCCCATGAGTCAGTGCGCAAAAGGGCCCTCGGCAGCGGCGTCAGAGGAGGATGGCTTGCAGAGGCTGAGCGCACTCTCTCCTAGTTTTTTTTACCTCCATGGGGGTCGCATCTCGAAGTTTCGAGCGTGTTCTTGAGCGGCGCCGACGCCGACGGGCGAGGGGGACGTGTCTTAGTGCACGCAAGGCTACGCCCTTTCCCCCCCCCGTCAGCCGTAGAACCGACTCGCATGTTCGAGAATAATCGGCGGGGATGACTCATTGCCTCGGCGCACGCCGCGGCGGTGGAGAGAGAGGCACGCGCTCGGCGGGGCTTTCCCTTTCCCCCGTCGGGTTCGCGCCGGCGAGACGCCGTGCGCGCGGCGGTTTTTCTTTGTTTGTTCCAAAAATGCGCCGAATTTTGTGACACTGCCCCTTCCTTTAAGAATATTGTGTAACAATATTCACAAAACACAAAATTCGCGCGCCCATGCATGCGCTCACAAAGTCAGTGGCGAATGCTAAAATACATACATCAATACTTGATGCTTTAAGATACATAACACAGTGCAATAGACAGAGTGCACTCCAAACTTCACAACACTTCAAAGCACGCCGCGTTTCGGCGGTACAATTCGCGCGCACATGCATGCGCTCACAAACTGCATGTGAAAATACATACATCAATACCACGATGTTTTCACATACAAAACTCAATGCAATGTTCATAATCCCCATAAAAACGCTGCGTTTGGGCAGTGCATTAACACAACATTGCATACAGGAGGCACACAAGTATGTGGCACACTTTCGCCTATACTCCCAATTTCGTCTTACTGGGTTCAGGCCGAACAGGCTGGCCCTGTTCTAGAATTGGGGAGCACTCCTGGCTCTCCTTCCTACGCGACTCTTTCGCTCTGTCAATGTCTGCCTCTTGGATTTCTGCCCTGGGAAATTCTTTCATATCCCAAGCATACAAAAAGTTTTCGGGGCGGCATGCACATGCGAACAAGACAATCGACATGTTCCAAGGCACTTGCATCATAACGCAGAGGCTCACGATAAGAACCGGTGTGAACACACTCCTGGTCTCCTTCCTGAATTCGACAGTGCGGCAGGAAAACAGCCGAAGCCAGGTGCCGATCAGCACTAGAATCGTTTCTAAGGCCTGCCTTACGCTGAACTTAGCAGAAATTCTAGACACGTTGTTTCCACGTGTCCTTCTTTGGCTTTTCCTTCCTTCCTTCGGCATTCGTGCTCCGCTGTGGCCACTTGCTGGCTTATCCTCCAGCTTCTCGTAGCTGTTTGCTTTGTTCGAGCATGTTTCTTGCGAAGAGGGTGTCTCTTGCGCGGAACGTTCCTGCGCTACATTTTGCCGTTCTTCCTTCTTGGGGGATTCTTTTATTTCTTCCTTTCTTGCGCTAGCTCGCTCGCGCTTCCTTCGCCGCTTTTTTTCTGTCGGTCACTGCGACGCTCTGACGTGCAGGATTCGCATTTTTCTCCCTCGCGGCTACCGTCTGGGTCCTTGGGAAATTTTGCCCCTTTGATGTTACCCAATATGAGGTCGTATATGGGGCGTTCCATGCAAAGTGCAGTCAGTTTACCGCTGTAGTAGGGAGTCTGCACCTGTACTCTAGCTTCTGGTAAGCGCTTAAAGGATCCGTCTACTAGCCGTACAAGGCTCTTCGTTCCAGTGAGATCCTTATCCCGCACCAAGCCTCGCTTTATGATGACCGCGCTGCTTCCTGTGTCTCGCAGCACTGAAATTCTTCGCGGCCCTACTTTCCCTTCCGAGACAGGCATCCTGTGCATTCCGGCTTCGGGTCGCGCGTTCACTACGGCGTTCACGACGGGCACCTTCTTGCCGTTCTTCAGCTCGACAAAGCCGTTTTCGTCTTCTTCCTCCAGGTGGTCACCTGAGGAGGCCCGCACGCACGATACCTGGGAAGCGGACTTGCCCGGGCTGGAACAAGCCGCGGCTTTGTGTCCCTTCTGGCCGCACTTAAAACAAGCTGTCGGGCTACCGTTCGCAGCGCTGTTGCGGCAGTTAGATGCGTAGTGTCCTCTCTTATTACACAGATAGCACTTCGGTGGAGGCTTTGGGCTGGATCGAGTATCGCGGCTGTCGGATTTCTCTGCGCTTTCAGAATTTGCATTCTTAACTTTACTCAGGTTAGTTCCTCCTTGGGCTTCAAGAAATTGGTCGGCAAGTTCTAGCATTTCAGAGAGGGTCTTGGCCCTTCTCTCCTTGAGGTATAGCGCCAGGTTCGGGTGACAACTGCTCAGGAATTGTTCCTTGATCAGCAGCTCGCGGAGTGCACTGTACTCCTGTGCGATTTCCGACATTTCCGTCCACCGATGAAAATAGTGGCTTAATCGCGCCACATATTGGGTTGCCGTTTCTCCGTCTGTGGGCTTTCCTGTCCGGAATTTGTCCCGAAATCCCTCGGTGGTGAGTCGGAATCTTTTAAGCAAAGCGGCTTTCACCTTGCCATAACTTGCTGCGTCTTCAGGAGACAGTCGCCCGAATACACCTAGTGCTTCGCCACTCAGACACGTGCTTAGAACGGTGGCGCGCTCACTGTCTGACCAATTCTGGCTCACTGCGATCCCTTCGAATCGCTTAAGGAACGCGTCGAGATCGTCCCTTCTTTCATCAAATTTTGGAAGCAACCTGCTGGCATCTATACGCACGCTGCTACCTTCCTCTCTAGTGCTCTGAACTACAGCTGAATGATTCGCACCACGTTGCAGTTCCAGCTTCGCGGCAAGCAGCTTCATTTCGCGTTCAAATTCCCTCTCTTTCTCTTTCTCGGCTTCTTCTCGAGCCTTCTGCCTTTCCTTTTCAATTCTCTCTCTCTCTTTTTCGGCTTCTTCCCGAGCCCTCTCTCTTTCCTGGTCCACCCATTTACGCAGTCCAGCTCCGGACAACCCCATCTGGGTGCCCACCTCTACAAGCTCCTTTAAATTCATAGTTGGAGGCCGAACTCTGTACTCAAGGCAACGAGTACCTCTCCACGGTGAACCTCACTAACCGCTTCGGCGCGGCACCTCACAATATCGCTCTGCTGTTAACACTCGTTTACGATTCGTAAACTCCTTCCGACTCTTTCTCCGTTCTCTGTGCTTGCAACACCAAACGTCCTGTCGCGGACGCCAGAATATATTGTCACCCCGACTTCGCGCACTTTTACGTGGGAAGCTCCCAGACACCCTTAGAGCGTGTGGGGGTAGCGGTCTCGGACTCGAAGGAGATGCCCTCGACTCAGCGTGGCAAACTCAGCGGAGACCAGCTACCAAGTGACAAGAGGTTTTTGGGCGTTCGGTGCCCAGCTTTCGCTGGTCGCAAGCCAGAGAATGGGTCGGAGCCAAAGGTTCACAAAACAAAACAAAGTTTATACAGCAATTGAGACGATACAGAGGATCACACAATCACTAGTACAAACACATACCAAGTGATTAACAAACGATGCAACTCGTGCAAAGTTAAATTAGAGAGAGAATACACTTACAAAGGCAATATTGCACCTAAAGTGCACTAACACAAGAGAGAGAGGTAAACAAGCAAAACACAATTTGTTCACCGGGCACTGCGGCAGTCCGACGACCAGAGTTCCATGACGATGCCGTCCCGCAGACTGGCGACCGTTGCTTCGTTGGTCCGATGCTGGCCGAGTGGTGTTTTCCCGGGAGTCGAACGGGCGCGCTTTGATGAAGCTTAAACGGCGGTCCGGACTGACTGATAGCGGTCAACGTCCTTCTTTATAGGCTCGCTCTCCCGTCTGTTTGTTGTTCGCGCCCGAGTAGGCGCGCACATACACGCAGCATTGGCAGTGCTGTCTCCCTTTCCTCTTCTCACCGGCCGCGCGTCCCCATTGGTCAGAGGTCGGGGGTCGCATCTCGAAGTTTCGAGCGTGTTCTTGAGCGGCGCCGACGCCGACGGGCGAGGGGGACGTGTCTTAGTGCACGCAAGGCTACGCCCTTTCCCCCCCCGTCAGCCGTAGAACCGACTCGCATGTTCGAGAATAATCGGCGGGGATGACTCATTGCCTCGGCGCACGCCGCGGCGGTGGAGAGAGAGGCACGCGCTCGGCGGGGCTTTCCCTTTCCCCCGTCGGGTTCGCGCCGGCGAGACGCCGTGCGCGCGGCGGTTTTTCTTTGTTTGTTCCAAAAATGCGCCGAATTTTGTGACAGTGGCGCCCACCCTTCTTGCACTGTTATTATTAATGAACCCGGACGTCGCCGCCTACGTACAGTCCCCAGAAACCTGACGAGCTGCCCAGCCGCGTAACAAAGGCTACAACGCACGGCGTCCTACGCTACAATGTAATACGAGTCGACAAGGAATACAAGCCGGATGACCAGGTACGAATGTAGACGCCGCTGCTCTGCACAGGACTCAGCGGAAGACTGGTATGCCACAAATCCGGACCATGCAAGATCCTGCTACAACTTTATAGAAAAATCTGCGAAGTCGTTCCCGACGTAGCAACTACACCCGAGCGTCGGCGTGCACAAATCGGAAATGGTGCATGTCGTATGTACTGTTCTTTCTTTCCTTCTTTCCTTCTTTCTTTCTTTCTTTCTTTCTTTCTTTCTTTCTTTCTTTCTTTCTTTCTTTCTTTCTTTCTTTCTTTCTTTCTTTCTTTCTTTCTTTCTTTCTTTCTTTCTTTCTTTCTTTCCTTCTTTCTTTCTTTCCTTCTTTCTTTCTTTCTTTCTTTCTTTCTTTCTTTCTTTCCTTCCTTCTTTCTTTCTTTCCTCCCTTCTTTCTTCCTTTCCTTCTTTCTTTCTTTCTTCCCTTCTTTCTTTCCTTCTTTCCTTCTTCCTTTCTTCCGTTCTTTCTTTCTTTCTTGCTCTCTTTCTTCCTTTCTTTCTTTTTTATTTGAGACAATTGGTACAAATTGGCTCAGGAGGCAATAGCAAAAGGCCCGGATGGGGCCTGACTAGGCTATGCCCCCCTGACAGCACAAGCAGCACAAGTTGGTTGGTTGGTTTGGTTTATGGGGTTTAACGTCCCAAAGCGACTAAGGCTATGAGAGATGCCGTAGTGAAGGGCTCCGGAAATTTCGACCACCTGGGGTTCTTTAACGTGCACTGACATCGCACAGTACACGGGCCTCTAGAATTTCTCCTCCAAAGAAATTCTAGCCGCCGCGGCCGGGATCGAACCCGCGTCTTTTGGGTCAGCAGCCGAGCACCATAGCCACTGAGCCACCGCGGCGGCCCCAAGCAGCACAAGTGTACATATGATTACACATCATAAGCAGACCGAAGTAAAACACATCAATACAGAATGCAGTAAGATACACACCGTCTTAGAAAAGGAAAATTGCTTATTTGAACTGTAATAACAAAAAAACATTTTCTTACGTACTGCATCAAGTTTATCAGTAAACAAAATGTTTCACTAAACAAAAATTGATAATGTGAAATGGAATCCAGTGTGCATAAGTAATGGAATATGACCTATAGTGCACGATGGTAATACAACATAATAAAGATTAATAGCACCAAGAGTTGACTCAGGAGTTTAACCCATGCACCTCCTGCTCAGATAAAAATATTGCTTTAACTTGTTTCTTCAATTGAACAGGAGACACAACAGAACTTATTAAGTTTAATATGTCAGAGTATTTGTTGAAGAGTTGTGGTATTTGCGGCGATAACCTCTGTAGCCATAGTTTGTACGTGATCTGGCCCTAAATATTTCGCTCTGTCTTAGTTCATACGGGGACTGTTTAGCTTGATAGTTTTCGTGAAATTGCGGTATATCTGCACGGTATTGGCGTAGCGCTTACAGAGATAGCCTTTGTTTAAACAGTTGTTTTACCTGAAGAATGCTATATCTGGTAAAATATGGGGCAGTGCTTTCCGTGTAGGGCACGTTTCCAATGGCCCGCATAGCTCGTTTTTATAATGATAATAGGTGTTTCATATTTGTCTCGGTTGTCGTTGACCACACCAGAGAACAATAATGAGACGCGAGTGGACAAGTGCATAGTATATTTTACGTTTAACCCCAGAGAAATGATTTTATTTTATTCAGTAACCCAACTGCTCTAGCTATATCTGCTCTTAAGGCGTAGACATGAGGTGACCATGACAGGTGTTCATGGAACGATTCCTAGGAATCGGATCGTTGATGTGTGTTGAATGGATACTCCCTGAAATTCTATTGGCAAGGGTGGAGTGGAAAATGTGTTTGTCCTTTCGACCTAAACAATAAATATTTTGTTTTTGTCGTATTCCGTTGCATCCTATTTGAGTTTAACCATGTATTCACTCAATCCTCAGCGGCGAAGGGCGTCCAAACCCAGACTCAGTCTCTTGGCTCGTATTCCGCGTTGCGTCTTAGTAGGTTGTAGCGTGTGGCCTCGTTCCGCTGCTGGTCTTTGATCCTTAATAGGGCAAGTTTTCGGGCTTCTTCTGCGCGTTGTAGGTAGGCAGTGACGTCGACGTTATCTTCTTCGGTAACGTTCGGCGGCATGGCGTCCAGCGTGGTCGTGGCCTCTCTGCCATGGACGAGCCTAAAAGGCGTCATCTGGGTGGTCTCCTGCACTGCAGTGTTGCAGGCGAAGACTACGTAAGGCAAGATGACGTCTCAGGTCTTGTGTTCGGCATCGACATACATCGCGAGCATATCGGCGATGGTTTTGTTGAGGCGCTCGGTCAGTCCGTTGGTCTGCGGGTGGTATGCAGTTCTTCTCCGGTGGCTGGTTTGGCTGTAATGGAGAATGGCTTGCGTCAGTTCCGCAGTGAATGCTGTTCCTCTGTCAGTGATGAGCACATCGGGGGCGCCGTGTCGCAGAAGAACGTTCTCCACTAAAAATTTGGCGACTTCTGCTGCTGTTCCGTTCGGTAGGGCTTTTGCTTCGGCGTAGCGGGTCAGGTAGCCGGTCGCTATAATGATCCAATTATTTCCAGATGTTGATTTCGGGAAAGCGCCAATCAAGTTCATGCCGATCTGCTGAAAGGGCCTTCAGGGGGGTTCAATGGGGTTGAGAAATCCTGCTGGTCGGGTTGGAGGGGTCTTTCGTCGCTAACAATGTCGGCAGGTTTTCACATAATGTGCGACATCGACGGACTGTAGGGGCAAGTAATACTTGTCTTGAATGCGGCGGAGGTTGCGAGAAAACCCGAGATGTCCGGCTGTCGGCTCGTTGGGTGAGGCCTGAAGAACTTCTCCGCGCTGCCTTACAGGTACAACAAGGAGGTAGGCTGTCTTGTTCGCTGCAAAGTTTTTCTTCACGAGGACATCATTCTGTAAACAGAACGAAGAGAATCCTCGCTTGAACGAGGAGGGGGGGGGGGGGGGGTGAAGAAACCGTGCCTTCCAAGTATTCGATGAGGCATTTTATGTTGGGGTCCGAGCGGTGCTGTTCCGCAAAAGAGCTGGAGCTGATGGGTCCCAGGAAGGCGTCCTCGTGGTCGTCTGGCGGCGGTGCATCTACAGGGGCTCGTGACAGGCAGTCGGCGTCAGAGTGCTTGCGTCCGGACTTGTAAACGAAGGTTACATCAAACTCCTGGAGCCGCAGGCTCCATCGAACAAGGCGGCCGGAGGGGTCCCTCAAACTGGCGAGCCAGCACAGTGCGTGGTGATTGCTCACCACCTTGAACGGTCGTCCGTACAGGTAGGAGCAGAATTTCGAGGTAGCCCAGATGATGGCAAGGCACTCCCTCTCAGTTATCGATCGAATACTTAGCTTCGGCTTTGGACAAGGAACGGCTAGCGTACGCGATGACCTTCTCCACTCCGTCAATTTTCTGAACGAGGACAGCGCCTAGGCCCACACTACTTGCGTCGGTATGAATTTCAGTCTCGGCGATTTCATCAAAGTGCGCGAGGATCGGTTTGGATTGTAAACGACGCTGAAGTTCCTTAAAGGTTTCCACTTGCGGCGCTTCCCATTTAAATGGCACGTCTGCATTTGTCAGGTGGGTCAGTGGCTCGGCGATGCGCGAAAAGGTCTTCAAAAATCGTCAGTAGTACGCACACAGTCCGGGGAATCTGCGCACAGCTTTCTTACCGGCCGGTGGTGGAAACATTGCGATAGCAGCGGTTTTCTGCGGGTCTGGCCGTACTTCCTCCTTGCTAACGATGTGGCCTAGAAAGAGCAGCTCATCATAGGCAAAGTGGCACTTCTCTGCTTTCTAAGTTATGCTGGACGATCTGGTTGCGTCTAGTACTGTTTGAAGCCTTTTTAGGTGTTCCTCAAAGTTGGAGGCGAAGACAACGGCGTCATCTAAATATATCAGACAAATCTTCCACTCCAGGCCTGCCAGCACTGTATCCATTACTCGCTGAAATGTGGCTGGTGCGGAACAGAGACCAAATGGCATCACCTTGAACTCGAAGATGCCGTCTGCAGTGATGAATGCGGTCTTCTCGCCATCTCTTTCATCGACCTCAATTTGTCAGTAGCCGCTCTTGAGGTCCATCGATGAGAAATACCTGGCGTTGCAGAGCCGAACCAGTGTGTCGTCGATGCGAGGCAGGGGGTAGACGTCCTTCTTTGTGATGTTGTTCAAGCGCCGCTAATCAACGCAGAATCGAAGTGCATCGTCTTTCTTTCGCACTAGAACAACAGGTGCCGCGCAGGGGCTCTTTGAAGGCTGAATAACGTCGTCGCGCAGCATTTCTTCCACTTGGTCCCGGATGGCTTGTCGTTCTCGCGGCGACACTCGGTAGGGGCTCTGGCGGAGAGGTCGGGCTTGCTGCTCGGTTATAATGCGATGCTTGGCAATCGGCGTTCGTCGGACCTTTGGCGGTGACGAGAAGCATTCGCTGTAGCTTCGAAGGAGATTGCGGATCTGGTATTGTCTGTTCCGGGGCAGGGCTGGGTTGGTGTCGAAAGTGGGCGAATTCTCTTGGTCAGGCGAATCTTCTACGGATGGGTCGGAGAGCGCGAAGAAGTCTCGTACGTCGGATGTTTCCTCAAGGAATGCAATCGTCGTTCCTCTGTTAACGTGCCGGTATTCTTCGATGAAGTTAGTCAGCAGTACTTCGGCTTGTCCTTTGCGGAAAGGTGCGATGCCTCTTGCGATGCCGATTCCTCGGTCGAGAAGCAACGGCATGTTCCCCTCAATAATGGCTTCAGTGGTATTCGCTTCCGTGGCGCCTACGGTGATGATGACGCTGGAGCGGGGTGGGGCACTCACTTGTACCTCCAGGACACTAAGCGCAACGCGATGTTCCGGAGGTCTCATGGACAGAATGACCTTGTCCGTGGAAAGTATGATCTTCTTGGATCGAAGGTCGATGATCGCTTGATGCTCATTAAGGAAATCCATGCCCAAGATCACTTCGCGGGAACATTGCCGTAGAAACTACGAAGGTCGCGTGATAGGTATGTTCCTGGAGAGTCACTCGCGCTGTGCATCGTCCTGATGGCATAATGAGGAGGCGCTCTGCGGTGCGAATTTGTGGGCCGTCCCAAGCGGTCGTTACTTTACTCAGCTTCGCAGCGAATGGTCCCCTCATCACCGAGCAGTCGGCTCCTGTGTCGACTAGAGCGGTGACTTTCCGGCCGCCGATAACCACTTCTAAGTCGGATGTCCTGGCTCTGGAGTTGAACGTCGTCTTCGGCGTCGGGGCACGGCTTCGACGGGTATGTGAATCGTGGGTGGTGCGTGTGGTCGAAGCTTTTCTTGATGGTGGCGTCGTTTTGAAGGTGGTTCGTGTCGTGGTCGAGGTTGTCTTTGTATGAGGCGTCGGCGTAGTGGGTACGGCGTCTACATACGGCTTGGTCGCTCGAGTTTCTTCGTCGTTTTCTCGGCAAGCAACCTCACCTCCACAGGTTGCTTTGTTTAGTTTCCCCTACGAGGGCTAGTGGACCTTCCTCGGACAGCCGCTGCGTAGCTGCGGCCCGGTGATGCAAAACGTGCGGTGGACGGCGACGGCGAGCGGGAAAGACGGCTTGAGGAGACGTACTCCCCTCTGCGCAGGTAGTCGTCGATTTCCCGTGGTCGCTAGCCGGGGAATGGTCGTGGGGCGTCGATAGCAAAACCTCGCAGGCCGATGTGTCTGAACGGGCAGTGGCGAAGTGCATGACAGGCTTCGCTGCATTGGAGGCACAGCGGGTGGTTGTTAGATGTCCTCCAGGCATCGCACTTCTTGGGGTTTGGGCGTCGTTCGTAGGCGTTTGGGCGGGTGCAGTAGGGCGGTCTTCGGGAACAGCTGGTAAACGTTGAAGAGGCGGACTTCGGCTCTCGCGTTGGGGCTGAGGACTGCGTAGTGGAGCGGCGTAGGTTAAGGCTGGAGTTTCAGCAGGAGGCGAGGAAGACGGGGTGCCAAGCGCATGCTGCACTTCTTCCCGTACGATTTCGTTAAGGGTCGCTACTTGAGGCTGGTTGGGCGATGGTAGCAGGCGGCGCAGCTCTTCCCGTACAATTTCGCAGATGACATCCCGCAGGTTGCCTCCGAATGCTGTGCCATCCGAGAGCACAGTCGAGGTCACTTGGGGCTGTCGAGGAAAATGACGGGCGCGTGCTTCCAAGGTTTTCTCAATGACGGCTGCTTCACTGGGGAATTCCGCGACTGTCTTCTGTGGATTGCGGGTCAGACCGCCGAAAAGTGCCTCTTTAGCACCATGCATCAAAAGCTCCACCTTCTTCTCCTCCGTCATGTCAGGATAGACACGTCGAAAAAGATGCTTCATGTCTTTTACGTACGCGGTCACAGTCTCATTCGGGTGTTGTATGCGTGATTGTAGAAGCAGCTGAGCTCTTTCTTTTCTGACGTTGCATGAGAATGCCTTCAGAACTCCCGCTTGAATGATTCCCACGTCGCCAGGTGAGCTTCGTGGTTCTCGAACCAAATTCTTGCTGTTCCTTCCACAGCAAAGAAAACGTGGCTTACTTTAGTCTGGTCATCCCAACTGTTGAAGACGGCAACACGGTCAAACTTTTCCAGCAATTCCTCGGTATCCTCGCCCGGTGAAGCGTTGAACGTGGGCGGCAGTCAGGGCTGGTGTAAAATAATGGGGGCTGGCGTAGTAGCCATGGCTGATGTCGAAATTGAGGAGTCCTTCTTCGCTCGCGTGCGGTCCGGTAGCAGTCCGAATTCTGGTGGACGCCTCTGGAGACGACGGCTGCTTCGCCATTCGCCTTCGGTTAGGACGGCTTCTGCGGCTTTCTCGGGATCTTCTTCGAGACGGCTCGGGCTGCTTTGACGGCTCGCAGGGGGTGAGGGTGACAGGGACATCCGTTAGCACCTCCACCAGATGTCACGTAGTGGTGACTGCAGTCGGGCGAACAGAAAAACAGCTAGAATGTCTTCGAAACGAAACTCTTTATTTGGGCTGACTTGCGATCGCAATGAACTGAATCACTTGGCGGCGGCGTAGTAACAAGCGTGCTCGGCGGTCGTCGAACTGAATGCCCGCCGCTGTCGGCCGTGCTCGTTTTAAAGCTGATAGCAAACATTCGAGATAAAGCTTGGAAAGTTACTAGAAAATTCTGGCACAAAGTAGAATCGGCTCCGTCTGGATGCGATCAATCGAGATAAATCTAGGCGCGTCTTGCGTCACAAACGAAGCGATAAAGCGGCGTGCCGGCCGCCTCGAAGCCCGAACAAATAAACACAGCAAACAAACGCTACAAAGATTCGCGGCAATATTAAACCTCCTCTCCAGTAGTATTTACCACTCTGCTTTACGCGCGGCACTCAGAGGGTTAAAAACGAATAACAAGGGGATAAATATTAATGGGGGATATGTGACTAATGTCCGATTTTCTGAATACATTGTTCGACTTAGCGATTCAGGGGTAAAAATGCCGCCCATGATTGAGCACTTTACTCACAGTGTAGTGCTGGTGCTGAGAACTAATATTAAGAAAACTAAAGCAACATTCAACCACGTGGTAACGAACCAGCATATATTGGCTAGGGAATTCATATCATATAAGCTAGGGCCGCATATAAGGACCATGGTACAGTCGCGTTCAAAAAAGATTAGCACACACGACGGAACACCAGAGTGCCGGAATGACAACGCGTGGCGCTGCCGGGGGCGAAGAGGCTGATAACGAGAGTGCCGGGCCGTGCCCATTCTACAGTATTAGGGGGGTTCAGTGGACTGCCACGGACCAGCAAAATTACTGGCTAAAAGCAGCGCTATCATCTATTGTTCCCGCGAATTCCTTTTGGCAAACCATAGCGGACATAAAAAAACAGTAATAAAAAGAAGGAATCTTTGCTCATGATAACCGAGCCAAAATAAATGCCGCAAGCACAGTCACGTAGGGTCGGCACTTCAACGCTCGGGCGGTGCACGCTTGATATACTTCCTGCCGTCCCCCCCTACGCTGCAAACATGGAAGCGGCCCGTTAGGCAGGTCTGCGTACCGCAGCGCCGCGTGGTGAGATATACGAATTCTAATCGCCAGTGATCTGTGCTAATATTTTTTGCTTGCGACTGTACGTAATAATAGACTGGGGTGCATTTCTTTGGCCCGCATATAAGGACCATGGTACGTAATTATAGGCTGGGGTGCATTTCTTTGGTACTATGACGCAATAATAGCAGCTTACAGTGTACATCAAGAGAAAAGCATATAGAAAGTGCATGTTGCCAATACGTATAGTCTTTGTCATAACTTTAGAGCCCAGGGGGTTCACATCTAAGCTTTACATTTTGACTCCAGGAGCATTCCCGGAAGTCCTATTTATTGCTGGAGGCAGTACCAGAAATCTCACGTTCAGGAAATTTGGAGCGCTGGAGATTGATTAAGAACGACGTAGTGTGGCTCAAAAGAAAACCCCCTGGACTTCAAACTTTTGACAAAGGCTGTACCTTTGGGTGCGCACTCGGAAGCTAAGAAAAAGGGTTGAACTTAAATTGAGAATAGCGCAAAACGCTGCGAAAAGAAAATAGATTAGTGTAATGTTACGAGAAAGGAAGGGAGCAAAGTGGGTCAGGGAGCAAACACAAGTTGATATCCCAGTCAAAATCGAAAAGAAAAATCGAAAAGAAAACTTGAGCATGGGAGGACATTTGGTGCGAAGGCAGTATAAACAATGGTCTTTAAAGGTAACGGATTGAATAGCACGGGAAGGCAAACATAGCGGGAGATGCCACATGGTCTGGGAGCGGGTGCACGACAAGCTTAACTGCAGACCATTGTGATAGGCCTTTGACCTCTAGTGGGCGTAGGTATGCGAATTATGATGGTCTCAGCTGAATTATCAGCTAAAGTACGCATTGATAGCGGTCAACATCATCGTCGCTACCATTGCAGGTCGGTATCTTTGTGCCCGCGTAGAACTAGCAAATAAATAATGACCAATATTTGACTGCCGGACCTCCTGTTGAAGTATAATGGCTTTTTCTCTTCTTTTCTGTTTTCTTTTTTTATTTCTCTCTTTCTTTCTTCCTTTCCTTCTTTCTTCCTTTCTTTCTTTCTTTCTTTCTTCCCTTCTTTCTTACTTTCTTGCTTCCTTTCTCTCTTTCTTTCCTTCCTTGTTTCTTTCTTTCTTTCCTTCCTTCCTTGCTTCCTTCCCTCCTTCTTTCTTTCTCTCTTCCTTTCTTACTTCTTTCCTTCTTACTTTCTCTATTTCCTTCTTTCCTTCCTTCTGTCTTTCTTTCTTTTCTTTCTTTCTTTCTTTCTATAAGGGTGAATACGCAGGTGTGCTGTATTATAATTGCAGCAAATGCGCGTTTGCAACTGCGATGTCGGTTGTGTGCGATATTAACTCGCTAGAGTTGTTTGTGGGAATAGAAACATGAATGTGCCTTAACCTTTTCACAGGTTATGACAAGTGGCTGGCTTACCTCCCGAAATGCGACGGGAATGCTGACCCCGTCAAAGATAACGGAACCATTTTACGATTCTTCTACAATTCTACCTCGCAAGAGTGCAAACCGGTGAACGTTAGGACAAGCAGAGGCTATTTCCCCGATATGCGTCACTGCGTGAAAATGTGCAATGCAAGTGAGTTGTCTTAACGTTATTTAGTTTCGAAAAACATTTCTGGCGTCCATTTTCCTGACTATTCTTTCCTCATGTGCCCATGCTTTGAGGCTGAAATTGCCTTGCTTTGTCACGTGAACAGTAATAATACTTAGAAGCAGCGAACGGGGTCGAAAAATTCGTGTATGTCCCTCATGACAATGTGCGATGAGTTTGCAATTTAAAGTCACGTATTTTAACGTCGCACTCATTATGTACATCTAAAGATTTCTGAATTATGTCTTTGATGCAATGCTGATTAAAATAGTCCAGCAAGCTTTTCATTAAGAAGTTACGTCCACTGGTGACTTCAAGGAAGACGTTTGCGGACACATTTGTTCGCAGTCGACTCCGACGTAAACCTTTTGCGAGCGTTCCGCCGCATGGTGACGACGCAAACAGGTTAAGGGGGTTTAGGGGGAAAAGACGATGCTGTCCCCGGGCGGAAAGGAGGAAAGCGTGTTTCCTTCGGCAGGTCCGGAGCGGGAGAGGTGGCGCGGGAGACCGTGCGAGAGGCGTGGCACATATTAAACAAGTCAGCCTTAGCGTGTTGGCGGGTAATTCGGCCCGGAAAAGAGTTCCTCTCCGTTATTGTGAGGAGAAAAGAAGGAATACTTGTGTAAATTTGTGCGTGCAAAGTACGCCGGTAATAAACTGATGTGGTAGTGTCCAGTGCTTATTGCAGGTAGTGGGAATATACATAATGACAGATAAATCATAGCGCATGAATTATTGTCATCTTGCATTATTTTGTACGGGGAATCAGATTCTGAAAACTTCTAGTGCATATAATTAAAAGTTTTGCTTTTTATTTTTCAATCTTTTTTACGTTGGATCTGATATGCGGATCCCAAATTACTCAGGCGTATTCGTGTTTCGGCCTTGTAAAAGAGTGACGGCTAAGAAGCTTTGCGTTAAAGGTAGAAATGCGAAGGTTTTGCCTCAAGAAATAGTTTTCTGAAGGCTAATCAACGGATATTTTGTATGTGCTGTTCCAAAGCAGATAATAATTGTAAAGCCAGTGCATTTGACCACAGTGACTTCATTTATCTGGTAAGACCCAATCATAGTGTATTATATGATTCCTGTAACGAGTGCCGTAGAGAAAAACAGTTTTGTTTGCATTGAGAGCCATGATTCAAAGAGTGTACCAGTTTACTGTGATAATAAAGGTAGCATTAGGAACGCTTAGGTGTTAAGCACCACTGATTTTGCGAAATAATACCCAACCATCGGAGTGCAATCGGATCTAGACGCCAGGATTAACTTCATGGACAATGTCATTACTATATAGCAGAACTTTTTAATGACCCAGGACACATCTGTAGTGGAACCGAACGAGAAAGCCAGGCGCAGCTACGGTAGCATGTCCGTGTTTGCAGCCAAACTGCAGCCTTCCGAGAAGGCGCGGAGCCGAAGTCGGGCCCCGACGACAAAAACAAAGTATCCCGTTACACGGAGAAAACGCGGTCCTGGAAGAATGCCCCTCAACGCCACTCGACTGTGACAGGCGCGTCCATAAATTGTAAGGCCGCGGCTCCACCCCAGGGGGGCCCGGAGCTGAAGAGGCTTGCGCGCCGACCCCAACCGGAAAAGAAGGCTGCTGCCAAGCGTCGAGTCGCCGACCATGAGGGGGAAACCAGCGGCCAAGCGTCGAGTGCTCGGCCCAACGGGAGAAGCTCACTGTATTCCGTCCGCTTCGGACGTACTATGTATTTCAGTTGAGAATATAATCCTGTTTTGTTCTCCTAAAAGAATGTAGTTGTTTCTTCACTGTTGTAAAATAATAGCGAATCCGTATAGTTTTAAAGTTATCCCACATAATGGTGCCGAAACCCGGGAGATCATAGTTTCTTGTGACTTCATCATCGTGAGTCCGCAGGCGACATCGTAACGGCTGCCTTTTCGGACGTAAAGGTCTCAAGGAAGACAACAGTGAGGTGAACAACAATGGAAAAGTTGAAAGTGAAGAGGAGAGCACGACGTGGGCAGAGTACGGTCCTGATCAAGGAGGTTGCAGCAGCGGTACAGAGTCGGGATGCCAGCGTCGAGACCCTGACGACTTTGCTGTATCGCCTGGAGTGCAACAACAACGAGCTGCGTCGAATCAACGACGAGCTAGAGGCTTCTCTGCCAGAAGACACGTTCGAGTCGGAGTGCATCGAGGCCATCCAGTACGACGACAGAGCGATCCACGCCATCGGACAGCTGAAAGCGAGAATATTTACAGTAGAGGCGGCAGCAGTTCCGTCGCGCGACGTGGTCCCCGCACAAGCGACTCTACCAGCGCCACCACAAACTGGGATCAAGCTCACAAAGCTGAAATTGGAGACTTTTAACGGTGAGCTGTCAAATTGGCAGCCATTTTGGAAGTGTTATAAGAACGCTGTGCATGAAAATGAGGGCCTCTCCAAAGCAGAAAAAATGCACTATTTGAGAACGCTGCTATCCGGACCCGCCTCGGCAGCTATCAAGGGACTCCAGGCTACCGAAGCATGCTATAACGATGCAGTAGAAATATTCGCAAGAAGGTTCGGAAACAAGAGCAGAATTGAGCAGGAGCATCTTTCAAGATTAAGGACATTGCCAGCTGTTTCATCGTCAAGCGACGTACGGGGGCTCCGCCGTCTGCATGACCACGTACAGGCTCACGTTAGCGGGCTTAAAGGATTAGGAATTAAGCCGTCAACATACGCTGCGATGTTGACGGAGAGTATTTTGTCCGCTCTACCGAGAGACTTGGTCGTCGAATTTCATCGTCAGGATAACCGATCGACGAGGAAAAAGGCCGAGCTTGAGTCGACTCCTGGAGCTGAAGTGGCTGATTCAGACAAAAGCGAGGAAAGGCTTAAAGAAGTACTGGAATTCCTCCTGTCGGAAACAGAAAGTAGAGAGAGATGCCAGGAAGGTGCCAGTATTGTACATGAGAGTCACAAGCCCAAGCGCAGTGCCCAAGACGGCTTCAAAACCAGCGCATGGCACCCCCCGACGACGGCAAGTGCGGCGGTGCTGCATGCTAATTCCGCCAGTGCAGAAAAATGTTTCTTTTGTGAATCTCAAGAGCATAAAACGGAAGACTGCCAGTCAACCCTCCCCATCGAAGAAAAAAGAAATAGATTAGGAAATGCAAGGCGTTGTTTTCGCTGCACAAAGTGGGGCCACCAGGCGAAAGACTGTAGACGACAGATCAGTTGCATACACTGTAAAAAACGGCATGCGTCATCAGTCTGCAATCCCAACTGGAAAGCGGGGACCAACAATGCGACAAAAGAAGAGCTATCCAAGGCCTCTGCTGCCACTACAGCCAGCGTCCACGCAGCAATTGGCAATGAAGAGAACAAAGAAGTAGCTCTGCAGACGTTGCGCGCATGGGCTGTTGGGGACAGTGTGCATGGCTACATACGAGGAGTGCTGGATGGAGGAAGTCAGCGAACCTTTATCAGAGAAGACGTCTCACGAACGCTGAGATTGAGAGTCTTGGGAGAGAAGGACTTCCAACTGAACACATTCGGCTGCGCTAGTACACGTGTGCGAAAATGCAGAGTTGTCGAGCTTGTTCTACGGGGGCAGTACGATCAAAAAGAAACAAAGGTAGACGCTGTCGAAGTGCCATTTATATGCAGCCATGTTCTGCAAGTCCCTGTGGAGCACAGTTTCGTGCAAGAAATGGAAAAGAGTGGAGCATTAATCGCAGACAAATTTCTGTGGACCGGCATGCCAGCAGCACCTGGCATCGGGATGCTGATTGGCTCAGACCACCTGTGGAAGTTCGTGACAGGAGAAGTTCGCCGTCACAAAGAGGACGATGGGCTAACCGCAGTCAATACCACATTAGGGTGGACATTCCAAGGTCCTTACAACGTCACCAGCGCACTCGCTTTGGCAACCAACGTGTATGTGCTGAGAATTGGGATCGAAGCCACGGACGAAACGACTCTTCGAAAATTCTGGGAATTGAACTCCATTGGAATTAACGACAAGCCAGATAAACAAACATGTGAACCTTCCGTCCTAAATATTGAGCGGAAAAGTGACCGCTACGAGGTTGTGCTGCCATGGAAAGACGAAAGCGCCGAGCTGGCGAATAACAGAAGCATGGCAGTGCACCGACTAAGCAGCTTGACAAAACGACTTAGTCGCAACAAAGAAATGATGAAAGAGTACGACTCGGCAATTAGAGGCTACATGGAAGGAGGACATGCGGAAAGAGTTCCTAAGGGAGCGAAGACCACCCACGTCTACGTTACTCGTCGCTTCAAATACCGGCAATCTATCAACTTCTTTGGGAAGCGATGGCGAAGAGAGTACTTGCTGCATCTACAGTCAGGTCACACATCGGCAGCAAGTCCGGCCAACACTCTGCAAGTGGACGACATCGTCATTGTCCATGATGATAATGCACGAAAACATGTGGCGCACAGCTCGCGTCGTGGAACTAATTGAAAGGGCGAGATGGCCACGTGCGTTCTTGCGAAATAAAGATGCCATCCGGAATGAAGTTACGGCGACCAGTGCAACTTCTCTACCCTCTAGAGACTAAAGTAAAATGAGTATACTCATTTGGGGGGAGGATGTAGTGGAACCGAACGAGAAAGCCAGGCGCAGCTACGGTAGCATGTCCGTGTTTGCAGCCAAACTGCAGCCTTCCGAGAAGGCGCGGAGCCGAAGTCGGGCCCCGACGACAAAAACAAAGTATCCCGTTACACGGAGAAAACGCGGTCCTGGAAGAATGCCCCTCAACGCCACTCGACTGTGACAGGCGCGTCCATAAATTGTAAGGCCGCGGCTCCACCCCAGGGGGGCCCGGAGCTGAAGAGGCTTGCGCGCCGACCCCAACCGGGAAAGAAGGCTGCTGCCAAGCGTCGAGTCGCCGACCATGAGGGGGAAACCAGCGGCCAAGCGTCGAGTGCTCGGCCCAACGGGAGAAGCTCACTGTATTCCGTCCACTTCGGACGTACTATGTATTTCAGTTGAGAATATAATCCTGTTTTGTTCTCCTAAAAGAATGTAGTTGTTTCTTCACTGTTGTAAAATAATAGCGAATCCGTATAGTTTTAAACTTATCCCACAACATCCTTAGGGCGCATGGAATATGACAGGAAGAAAGCTCGATTGTTTCTTGCTGAAAACGAGGTATTGTTTTCGGCTACTTCAGTATTACTTATCCAAGAAGTAAGAAGCTGCGCAACAAGAATAAATTTTAGTTTTATTATTACGCTGTTGTGAGGAAGTACGTCAAATGATTTGCTGGAATTTAAAAAGACTGCGTCAGTGTGGCTGTTACTATTGGGTACTGAAGAATGTGGTACTGAGACCAAGGGGTCTGGCTCTTCAGTTCGATCTCGCACAGAATTCAGTAAAGAGCTTTTCCTCAACAAAAGACTGCAGCAGCACCAGGCAAGGGCTTGTCGACCGTTGCGGTGAAAGGCCATCTGGCCGAACATTGCAAGCGGTGTCCTTGCAAAATAATCATGCACACAACGACGGAGAGCGACGATAACACTAGAAATAGTACACTCAAAACAAAATAAAACAGGGAAATCCTCGAAGCTTTCGTCATACAAGAGGCTCAAGGCTATACTACGTCCCACAAGATGTTTGCAGCACCGCGAAAGGTTTAGCCCTCTCCTCGAATCAGGATGGCGCGCACTACATTAGTGTGTTCCTACGCGCCTGTCGCCCCGCCAACTTGTGACAGGAGCCTCCATCTATGTGAAAGAAAGCGTACTAATAATTAGCTTCTTGCTATCTCTAGCAGGCAGCGCGGGATGTCTTTTTAGTTTTTCTTTGGTTTGTTTTCGGACAGGCGGACGACCGTTCCACAGCGAGTGGCCCCACATTTTTTTGTCACGACCTGTTCGTATCAGTTTCTTTGTTGTCACGTCGCAGTTAATGTAAATGTTCCCGTCGTGTTCATATAAATTTATTTACTGCATCGTGGTCACTGCACTAGTAAGCTAGGTCTGCACTAGTAAGCTTACTGCACTAGTAAGCTGGGTGGCGCAATGCAAAACAAGCCTATGTGCTGAGCGAAAGTCAGCGCACAAGCGGTAAAAATTAATCCGGAGCTCTCCACTACGGCGTCTGCCATATATCATCAAAGCCGATGTTCTCATTTTCGTTACTCTCACTGCGACAGTCCTGAATGGTCCCGACATGTGCGGGCACATTTAAGAAGGAATCGCGTTAGGAAGTTAAAGGGGCTCATATCATCGCCCTCATCACAGCTTCATTGAACATTTTTTCGAAAGCGCTGAAACAACACTGACAAAGAAGGAATAGACAGGGAGCAGCGCTGCTTCCCACTGTTTTTGTGGAGAAGTTAGCGCAATAAACGGACAAGGGACAGAAGAAAAGACGCATAACAAACTCACGAGCGCTACTACTATTTCTTCTTGCGGTCGTGCAACCCGTATAAAAAAACGGCCAGCATGCGCTTAGAAGCAGAAAAGGCACAGCAGTCTAGCAAAAAATTATAAAAAAAAACAGTCTAAAACAGCATATTGAGCATAATATACGTGAAAAGATGTGTTACTCACACACCGCTCGGACAACTTTTCGATGTAATAAGACTCTAGAAGGAGCCCAGCCATATCATTCCCGCTCTTACCAAGAATTCTCGTCTCCTCAAATCTTGCCCCACACATGCTGTCACACATAGCAAGGTGCCGCACGAGATTAGCATTTGTGTACTTATTTTCTAGGTATTAGCATGCTCCTGAAGCCGGTCATTAATTTACATCCCTTTACCTTATTGTTCCACTGGTTTTAGCTACTTTTAATTAACTGGTAAATATACTAGTTTTTACCCATGAACTTCCTATCAAAAGTACCAACATTAATAAAGACACAGCGGCTCAAGAAGAACTTCGAGAAAAATAAGAAAACACACACAACAAAGAACACACGCAAAAACACGGCAGAATAACTCAGCCCTAGAAATCTGCTTTTAATAGCTGCCTAAATTTTTAAGGTTCTGTTTCAGTAACTATGAAATCCAGTACCTCATTCCAGAATGTAATAGAGCTGGATTAAAGCAATTTGTGGAGACGTGTATGTGCTGCAAACTTACAGTTAAAAAGACGACATGATGTTCGAAGCGGCGGGTGCAATACAGAGTTGCTTATCTGTTTGAAGGTGTAGTACACTTTGTGAAATAAACAATGCGGTGAAATTTTACGTCGAAGTGCCAGAGGTTGAAGATCAAGGGATGCCTTGATAAGAGTTACACTGACTCGTCTGTCGTGATAAGACAAATTGGGCCGCGCGATTTTAGATGGCTTCAAGCTGATCGATTAGATATTTGCGATGGGGATTCCGGATCGCCGAGGCATATTCGATCACCGTGGCATGATGCCTTACTAAAGCAGAGGCTCCACGTCTTGGAGATTAACCGCCTTGTTTTGACTGGCCACGAAACCCTTGACGTCGCTCCAAACAAGTTCTTTCGGGCAGAGCACAACGAGACGGCTTCAGCGATGCAGTCCACACGGACCATACGTTATCCATTCCCACCTTTGTTCAAGTTGTTGAGAAGCTTCATGAGCACGGCCTTCACCATGCCGCTGCTCCACGGGGAACCATTTCCTGACAGTCAAGCCTGTATGCTCTTCTTGAGGCTACTCCTCCGCGGCACTTTATCCTGCTTGCAAGAATTATATGGCGCTTTGTCCATCACTATAAGGCTGTCAAGTTGTAGTAGTGGGAGAAGTTTCTGGGAGAACCGTTTTTCGTTGTGTTCCCTGTTAATTTCCTTGTGGTAGTCGCCTGAGTTTCTCTTAGCTCGGAAAACTGCCCTGCGCCTTCGACAAAACCTCGTTCACTGCCGCAATGAGTCACAATAAGCCTTTGCCACTGGGATTTTGGAGGCCAGTCGATAGTCCGGATCGATGTTCTTCGTGCGCAGATTGGATGGTGCAGTCACTCCAGACTCCACTTAGCGTGAGGCCGGCGTTCCCCCACGCTTCGTCGGAGAAAAAATTAGATCTACCCCGGGGTCGCAGCTCCGCTATTTCGCGCAGGTACCGGTGGTGACACTGCACAATGGGCGTCGCTTCGGTTAGCATTGCATTCTGAGCGCGCTTCTTGTATCGGACGACAAGTTTCTTCAGCGATCTCTGCATTGTCGCTGTGGGCACGGTGAGGAGTGTGTCGTCCTTTTCGATATGCGCCACCATCTCGGTGATAATTGAATTCTCCCCTCTATGGAAGAAATTGTGTACCAGCATTCGGAACACGCTCAGGTCAGAATCGTCCATTTTCTTCGCCCGCTCGCGAGCTTTTCGCCAGCACGCTTCTTCGGTGGCAACACTCGGCCCGCCTCCAACGTCTGCGTTGTCCACTGGTAAAGCATTCGGTTGCTCACCTGCGTAAGTTTTGCCGTCCTCTGGGTGAGCATGTTGAGGGTTTTGCGGGGTCGCAGCGGCGCACCAGAGAGAGACGACCAGCGTGGCAGACCTCTAGTTCCGGACTGCACGTGCCGGGCGTGCGCTCCGAGCACGCGCTGTCGTTCTTTATTTTCTTTTGTCGCGGGAACGCCGATCTCAGCGCCTGCGCTTTATAGCGTCGCCGGGCGCTACAGGGCCCCCCGCCTAGACGGAACGTCGGAATGTACGTGCCGACGGGGCAGAGATGGAGTAGCCACGGCAGGCAAGCAGGCAGCTAGAGTAACAGTGTCCCCACGGGGTCGCTACAAGGTCCGGTAAGTTCAGGTCAGAGGCCGGGAAGAGCAGTCGGGTGGAGTGCGCCGGCTCAGGTGGACGAGCCTGGCTGCTGCGCAAGGGGCGAATGATGCAGGGTGCCGAGCTGACAACGGACATGGGAGCAGGGGAGGCCATGGTCGGGCCGTCACCGACTGTAGTGCTGCCCGCGGACACAAGTGTCGTCGGTGTGGGGACGTTGGAGCTGGTGTCGGTGGGAATCCGGCGCGCCGAGTACGTCGGCACAAGCGCTGGAGTGGGCGAAACGGCTCCGTGGCCTGACAGCAGCTGTGTTTTGACCATCGACATAGCGGCGACAGCTGTGACGATACCGGAGCAAGTTGCTGGGCTCAATGCCAGGTGCTTGGGCGAAGCGGGAGTGACAGTCCGGAGCGACTGGCCAGTGCTGATGCGCGTGTGGGCACGGTTGGCTGTAGGTGGCTGCCAGGAGGTTGTGGCAGTGACATGCCGTGGAGCTGAGACTGCTACATCAGACGGCTGGCTGACAGCAACAGGCACAGCTGGTGGTTGGACAGTTGGTGCACTACTCGGTGTGGGTAGCTCGACCATTCGGTGCCGAGGGTGGCTCAAGTCAGGCACCAAAGCAGACGCTTGCTGCAGCGGTGCCGAGCTGCCAGGGTCAGAATCCGAGAAGCAGTTGATCGTACTGAGGGCTTGGGGTGGGGCCTCTTGGGCAGGCGGTGTTGTCGCCAGGGTAGTGGGGCTGGTATGTGGCATATGCTGCGGTGGCGGCGGCACCCTCACAGCAGAGGTCTGCAGAGCTGTTGGCGGTAGTGACGAGGTAGATGGGGATGCCGGAAGCCTCGGCACGGCTGCTGCCGCAGAGTCGTCCTTGGCTGCAGGAGGCTCTGGCGACAACGCCACTGAAGCGCAAGGAGGCAGAGCTAGAGACGCGGGTCGGATAGTAGTGGGAGCAGGGCGCGAGGCGGAGCTCGTGCGGATCCCACCTGGTGTGGCGTCGAGAGAGACAACCGGGCTGGAGACGCTGGACGGGAGTGGCGGCGATGCGGCGAGGGGCTGCTGAGGCGGGCCGGGTTCTGATGAAGGCTGCGTGGGCGCGAGCGAGGCCGGTGCAGGGCCAGAGGCTGGCGGCGGCGAAAACGGGTCCGCTGCGTCGTAGAGCGGCGGCGGAACGTAGTAAGCGCCGAAGTACGCCAAGACGGCCGCACGCAGCTCATCGTATGGCCGGCCGCCGAAAGCAGAGTAGGTGAGCCGACGCAGGAGGTCGGCCGGGAGGATGTCACAAAGGACTTCGTGTTTGAACGGCTGGATGGTGATGCCGTTCAGGTACATCGCAGCCTCCAGTTGGGCGAACCACCCGCCGACGCCTGCAGGCCGGAACGCCGGGAGCGGCGGGTCGAAACTTGGGTGCTGCCAGTACGCCATGCTGGAACGCCGCTGAGATAGAAGGCACGGTTCGCCAGGTCACCACTGTTGAGGTATTTGAGGGGTCGCAGCGGAGCACCAGAGAGAGACGACCAGCGTGGCAGACCTCTAGTTCCGGACTGCACGTGCCGGGCGTGCGCTCCGAGCATGCGCTGTCGTTCTTTATTTTCTTTTGTCGCGGGAACGCCGATCTCAGCGCCTGCGCTTTATAGCGTCGCCGGGCGCTACAAGCACATTCATACTTAAACTGCTCCCGCACTCGACGCGAAGCGCTTCAGGCACATTTAAAGCCAACTGCTTCGGTGTTTGGGAAACCAGCGCACTGTCGATGCAGGGAACACAGGCGACACAGCCGACTCGGTCGACTCCTTGTTTTGAAAATGGCAACGTATCACTACCTCGCAGCAGGCCTCTGCTGACCTGTGTTCGTTAGGGCTTTTTTTAAATATCGCCAGTGATTGAAACTCCCTACCATTTAAATCCACCAGTCCAACTATGTTTCGAATTCCTATGCTTATTGTTTTATTAATAGTCCTACACTGCTAAAATACTCGAGGGACTATTTTTGTTTTCCTGCAGCCCTGATTGGACGAGAGAGCTCTGCCTTCTGTAGTGCTGCAAACATCTTGTGAAACGAAGTGCAGTACATGAGCAAGCCCGTTGTCACACGAATAGAGAGATTTTATGTTGAGCACGGCGTACTTCACCCAAGGCTATAAATGCCGGGATTTTGCTTCAAACTGCACAGCATTGCTTTTATGGTAGTCTTTTGTAGCATTTTATATAATTACTCGCTCTATTTTCTCTACTTACGGCATGTCTCCTTCGTAAGGTTTTAAACTTCCCTACAGACTTACTCGAGCTTCCTACCATTGGCTGCAGCTTGCGCGGCGCTCCTCCTAACTTAGCCGAGCTTCTTACCATTGGCTGTAGCTTGCGCGGCGCTCCTCCTAACTTACCCGAGCTTCCTACCATTGGCTGCAGCTTGCGCGGCGCTCATCCGAACTTACCCGAGCTTCCTACCATTGGCTGCAGCTTGCGCGGCGCTTATCCGAACTTACCCGAGCTTCCTAGCATTGGCTGCAGCTTGCGCGGCGCTCCTCCTACCTTACCCGAGCTTCCTACCATTGGCTGCAGCTTGCGCGACGCTTATCCGAACTTACCCGAGCTTCCTACCGTTAGCTGCTGCTTGCGCGGCGCACATCCGATCTTACCCGCGCTTCCAACCATTGGCTGCAGCTTGCGCGGCGCTTATCAGAACTTACCTGAGCTTCCTACCATTGACTGCAGCTTGCGCGGCGCTCATCCGAACTTACCCCAGCTTCCTACCATTGGCTGCAGCTTGCGCGGCGCTCCTCCTAACTTAGCCGAGCTTCCTACCATTGGCTGCAGCTTGCGCGACGCTTATCCGAACTTACCCGAGCTTCCTACCATTGGCTGCAGCTTGCACGGCGCTCATCCGATCTTACCCGAGCTTCCCACCATTGGCTGCAGCCTGCGCGGCGCTTATCCGAACTTACCCGAGCTTCCTACCATTGGCTGTAGCTTGCGCGGCGCTCCTCCTAGCTTACCGGAGCTTCCTACCATTGGCTGCAGCTTGCGCGGCACTCATCCGAACTTACCCGAGCTTCCTACCATTGGCTGCAGCTTGCGCGGCGCTTATCCGAACTTACCCGAGCTTCCTACCATTGGCTGTAGCTTGCGCAGCGCTCCTCCTAACTTACCCGAGCTTCCTACCATTGGCTGAAGCTTGCGCGCCGCTTATTCGAACTTACCCGAGCTTCCTACCATTGGCTGCAGCTTGCGCGGCGCTCATCCGAACTTACCCGAGCTTCCTACCATTGGCTGCAGCTTCCGCGGCGCTTATCCGAACTTACCCGAGCTTTCTACTAATGGCTGCAGCTTGCGAGGCGCTCCTCCTAACTTACCCGAGCTTCCGACCATTGGCTGCATCATGCGCGGCGCTTATCCGAACTTACTCGAGCTTTCTACCAATGGCTGCAGCTTGCGCGGCGCTCCTCCTAACTTACCCGAGCTTCCTACCATTGGCTGCAGCATGCGCGGCGCTCATCCGAACTTACCCGAGTTCCTACCATTGGCTGCAGCTTGTGCGGTGCTTATCCGAACCTACCCGAGCTTCCTACCATTGGCTGCAGCTTGCGCGGCGCACATCCGATCTTACCCGCGCTTCCTACCATTGGCTGCAGCTTAAACTGTTTACAAACATGTACACTGTTTAAAAAGTAAAAAAGCTAAGCAAGTTTGCGCTGCTGGACGAGCGTGAGGCCAGTCACTGTCCAAAAATTAGCCGCGCACGAGCGAACACTGCCCAATTGTACATAACGTGAAAATACAACGTATATCGAAAGCCATGCGCGCATAGCGTCCTGTTGCTAACTGGTCGCGTACGCGACTCGCAGCACAAGTGGAGCTGGTGGGGCGCCCCGCCTTGTATCATAAGTAGCACACACGGTGCGTTGAAGTCAGGCGCGCACTACTTGTCGATGTGCAAGCAGGACATCAAGCTCGCCTGCTCGAACCACTCTTCTCTCATGGGTTCGCGCAGAGCCGCGCGGTCACAGGAGCGCCTTGAGGCTTAGCCTAAGTGCATGGCGCAGCAGTCTTTCCCCAAGCCACAGGCAGCTGAAGCGGACTCGAAGGATCATCGCGTTCTTGACAGCACAGTAAACAAAGGCCGACGAAGAAGATGAGCTCTCCTTGCGCGATGCGTAGTTCCTGCTGTCGTTACCGGAGATGTTTCCGGATTGTCGCAAGCACGTCCTCCAGAGCGAGCGGATCCTCTCTAAGAAGAAGCTGACGTGCGGTGGTGGCGCGATCATCAGCCTCCTCGTTGCCACGAACTGCGCACGAATTGTGCGCCCGCGCTCTGCGAGACGCGCAATGAGCTAGCATAACGCGCTCAGGAGCGGAGTACCACAGCCAGGAGTCTGCAGGTGGCTAAGGATTTTGCGGGAGTTACACAGCGGTGCACAATTGGGCGGCGGCGGAGCAAGGATGAGCAGCAGCTACAGGCCTATAAGCGAAGGCCCAGTAGCTTCGTCATTTTGGAGGAGTCTAAGTGTGTCATTTGCTGTTGTGTGTGCCGACGTAGGATGGTAGCCACTGCACCGAGCGAGGTCGCCACGGAACCATCGGTGTATGAGTAGGTGGTCTGCAATTTCTTCTATATGACCGTTCCGGCAAGCTGCTGCACAGCGCAGAGCAGTGTACGGCGTTTCCCGCAATGCCGAGGGTTTCTTGCTGTATCACTGTTCTAGGGGGCCAGAGGGAGCCGAGGCCGTAGGGAGGCGTGACTTGTTTCAGTTGGTCGTACGCCTGCAGTGGGGCGACCATGCGTGAACGCGGAAATTGCCGAAGGCACTGCAAGAATTCGCCGCCGCCCTGTGCGCGGTGGAGACGATCGATGTGATGCAGCGCGCTTTGAGTGGCCTGGAAAAGCGACGCGCCAGCCTCGGCCAGTGTTGCGTGCGACACCCGTAGACACATGTCATGTGTGTCTTGTGTCTTCTCCGTCTGGCTCATATTTTTTATCGTCTTATAGCAAGCAGTGGAAGCTGGTAGTACGCCGCTGTTGGCATTCAACTGCTGCGCGAATACATTTTTGGCATAACATAGCAACAGGCAGCAGCAGGAAAAATAAATTACCCAGGAACTTCGCAAAAAAAGGTGCGTGAAATTGAGCTTATTATCAGGAGACAAAAACATTAAACAAAGGAATCATTGCGTGAATACAGAACCGAGAAGCGCGAACTCTGGAGGGAAATATAATGTGAATAAGATTGAAATGGTACGAGAAAATGAGGACAACATATACAAGCCAGGACTGGTGGAGTGTGGTTGCGTACCGTCATCCTCATCATTATCATCAGCTTGACTACTCCCACTGCAGGGCAAAGGCCTCTCCCATGTATCTCCAATTGACCCCGTTTTTTGCGAGTTGCGGCCACCGTATCCCCGCCAACGTCTTACGTACTGTAGTCGGATGCAACTCAAAAACGAAGCGACAGATGCCCCTCAAAGGAGCCCCTCAGGCCCAAGGCGTCGACCGATTTTCATGAAGCCTCGGTTAATCCCATGAAGCCTTGGTTATTCCTTTAATCTGTCACCGCCTGCGATTTCAAGTTAGCAGCTCCAAGGGGATCGGTCAAGGAAGAGAGGGGAAAATCTGTCAAGGTGATCTGTCGACCCCGGCTGGAGGGACTCCTCCTAGGGGAATTTGACTGTTATGATTTGTAGCCGATATAGCGGAATGCGTGGCAGAGATCAGTGATGAAATGTTACGTTCAGGAAAGATTGGTAGTATCGAGAAATATTGTCCATAAAAGCGAAATTGCACGACAAACGAGAACGCGTGCATAATATCTACTTACGAACTACTGGCACAAATAAAGCGTCAAATGCAGATGGGCAATACAACTAATCTGGCCTTAAAATTTGGTTGCTGAAAAGGATCCCATGTTTTCTGCGCATTTGTGCGAAAACCGCATCGTGCTCCTGTCCATAATTTTAGATTTATTGGAATCATTCGCTCTTACTTTTATATCATATTGAATAATATATTTTTCTACATGATCCATGAGGGTAGGACCCCGCAGTCCGGCATGCGTCGACAGAGTGCTGCAAAGAAACCTCTTTCACACATATACGCGAAAGCCTTTTATGTTTCACAATGATTTAGCGATTAAACAATAACATCAAAACAGCGTAAATGACATAGAATGAACTCCAGGCAAAGCTAAATTTGCTGCGTGGATATATATGACAGTACACGAAAAAAAAGCAGTTTTTTTGTCGGCATGTTGAGTCATTGTTTTTAAGTTATTTATTTCATTCAGACTTCTCAGATTTACATATTCGAGATTTTGCTCAAGAACCTCCAAGTGCTTTTTCATACATGCCTTATGCAATTTGGCGTGCTTTAAGCGTCGCTACGCGAGACCGTGTGACCGTCTCCATTAAGCGCCGAGCACTGGCAGCGGAGTTCTACCGAACTCGCGCGCAGTGGCGCGCCTCGTATGAGGTTGTGCGCTGTCGCCCGCGGGCGGTGATGTGGAGTTAGGTTCGAACCACTGCCATTTACCTAGAGCTGCAACGAAGAATTACGCTTTCGAAGGTGGTGAAACGTCCCTGTAGCGAAATTGTATTTAACGTTAACGCTACATTAATCGGTAATCGTCATCCTTCTCTACCATGGCTTTTTCGTTGACATTTCATTGAAGAGCAAGATCAATCATACTCGCTCTTCTGAAGAACGTTGACCCTGAGCGGTGACATGAAGACTCATGTCAATGCTTCACGTTATTCATCTACCGCCCCCGCGGCGGAAGGTGGAGTTCAGGAACTGCGGGGCTAGGGAGGGCCGCCTTGTGCACTGCGCCACAGGTCCAGTGCATTGGCAGGTGTTGAACCTGCTCTGTTCTGGAGACGCTAAGCGCTCTCAGAGCACGATGATGTATCTTTCTGGTTATACTTGCTTAATGGTAACATGTAAGTCTGGTTATATATCGACCGAGGAAACGTTATGCTACCCTCTCGATGACACTGAGGTTATTCAAAAGTGAAGAAGAGCTATTCGCTTTCACTACGTACAAAAATAAAATGGCTCAGGGAATACTTGTAGTGTTTGCCCCATGGGAAGAAACGATCTTCGTTTTAAAAATGATACCGAACACTCTTATCCCGCTGAAGTCAAAGAATTCCCGGTCTTCAAATTAAATGCACTGAAGGCAATCCACTTTCATAAACGGTCAGCAGTGAAGAGGTTAGCGATTCGAACGCAAGTGGCTGGCTCAAATCTGAAGCCATTCCTCCTGGAGTCCCACACAAGGACCACGGATAAGATAAAGCGCGCCTTTAGAGTTCTCTGAAATAGACCTTGTACGGTTAATCCTTTCTACGTGTAGTCTGGAGAAAGGATTAATGTTGTGGCAAGCTGGAGCGACCTTTGTGCGACTTTCCGTCCAAGATGAAAAATCGCTTGGATTGCACTTATTCGCGTTAACTTGTATTACTTCACAGTGCTTCGCGTACACTGAAGGTTATTGTCAAGCACGCTACCTGGGCCTGGAAGATAGTGCGGTGGAAGTTCATTTGTATTAGAATTTCGAATTTACTCTTTACTTCCGCAATGCTGGACCAATGCCTCGAGACTTGCCTTGATATCAGAAGCCAACCAGATGAAAATTGCTTTAAATCCTCGTTGCGCTCCGTGAACTGTGAAACGTCGCTGCCTGGAGTAAAAGTGCATAAAGTCACGCCTCTTCAAACATGTCCAATATTCTCGGGAAGAAAATTGAAAATTGAAAAATTGTAATATACTATTATGGAAATATTGAAGGTAATGATAAATTCTTCTTATATATAGGAAAATCTTTCTTTTAAAATGTTCCTATCGGCAGCATCGAAAAGTTGAGACTCCCATAGAAAACCAATGGGGAACGCTTTTGACGATAGCACAAACGTTAATAGAAAAAAAAAATACAGCACTGCCGTCGGGTTATCTGCGGATATAAGAGTGTTATTAAGAAATCTTATATTATAAGAAAAGAATGCGTTCATCAAAGGTTTCCATTGCTTTTGTCCAGAATGGTTGGGTATGATATGCACAAAAATTAATCATCACTACCACAGAAAATTGATGCCGCTACAAGTAACGCAAACTGTAGAATACCCCATGAAATGTTTCATTTTGCGTATATCCCCAAAATAAAACAGCGTGTAAAATGCCGTTAGGTGCTGGTATTTATGCTGCAGCTTGAAGATTGTAGGTCACTTAAATAAAAACCGTAAACCAGTTCGTACGGCTAGGTTTTGCATGAGTAGCTTGAAAGTGGCAGGATTCTACACGCGAATGATCAGTGCTAGGTGATGTACTTCTTGATTTTGCACACTTTGTGCTTGCTTGAATTATGCAGCCACACATGTATGGGTGATGATTGTGTTTCTGCTTTCGGAGGGTTACGAGCACTTCAGGGTGGGGCAAATGTGTTGGCACGGATGTGAACATCTTGTCGTTCCGCGCGTTCCGCGCATCGCTCTGAAAGGAAGCTTTCGTCATCTGGTCCGCCGCACGTCAGTGGTTCTGGTCTCCCGCACACATCCAGGATCAGAGCAGGACGCTTTGTCTCGGCGGCATCTATAGCCTTCTCACAAACGCGACTGATGTGTCATGTTGCGACTGGCTGCTTTGTCAAAGCTGCGACGGCTGCAACTGCGCAGGAACGCAGGATGCCTGGCCTTCCAGTGATTTCAGGTCATTTTTGGTGCCTTTCAAGGCGTCAGGCGGGGCCTTGTTGCGACCGGGTGTCTTATGGTGAAGAAGTTATGGTGGTCCGGCTGTGTGCACAGGGTGATCATGTGATCGCAGACGCTCTAGCCTAGCCGCCACCACCATCACTAAACGTGATGGCAAGATGTTTTCGCTTGGCGCGGATGTTGGCCTCTACGCCAGATCGCAAACGTGGTAAAAGAAAAAACGCATACTGTGAGACGGATCACGGTTCATTTGAGGAACATAAAAAGCAGTTAGCCGTCCTCAGAAGAAGTGTCAAGAATCGCTTAGTGTGTAATATTAGCGTAGCTGTGTTGCCCTCTTAATGGGGAGTGTTTTCGTTTGGACCAGTTAGAATGCGATGCTTAGAATTACAAAAATACAGGATACATTTAAGTGGGGAAGCTGTTCTTAGGAAAAAAAAATCTTGTTAATGAAGTCACAGTAACGAAATATTCAAGAAACCTGTATTTTTGCGAGCTCAGTTCAAACATGTAATTTAATTTTCGAATGAATTTTCGAATGTCTTGGAATGAAACTATTTATTCGGGCTGACTTGTGCCCGCAAAGAACTGAATCACTCGGCGGCGGCGTAGCAACAAGCGTGCTCGGCGGTCGTCGAATAGAATGCCCACCGCTGTCGGCCGTGCTCTTTTTAAAGCTGATAGCGAACATCCGAGATAAGGCTTAGGAAGTTGCTAGAACATTCTGGCGCAAACTAAAATCGGCTCCGCCTGGATGCGATCAATCGAGATAATTCTAGGCGCGTCTTGCGTCACAAACGAAGCGATAAAGCGGCGTGCCGCGGCAGCCTTGAAGCATGAACAAATAAACACAACAAACAAACGCTACAAAGATTCGCGGCATTACTCCCCTCTCAAAGAAGCATCGACTCGATGCTTTAGAACATAATGCGGCTATAAACAATCAAAAACCGATTGTGCAAAAATAAACACCGAATGTGAAAACACGGCGTCCTTTAGCGTGCATGATAGGGATTTAGGCGTACGACATGGACTACTTCTGGTCGTACGCGGCGTCGCTGGGATGCAGTCATTTGGTCAGGGACGACTTCATAGTCCATTTCACCTAGCCGACGAAGAACCTTGTACGGGCCGAAATAGCGGCGCAAAAGCTTTTCACTCAATCCTCGGCGGCGAATGGGCGTCCAAACCCAGACTCGGTCTCCTGGCTTGTATTCCGCGTTGCGTCTTCGTAGGTTGTAGCGTGTGGCCTCGGTCCGCTGCTGGTCTTTGATCCTTAATCGGGCAAGTCTTCGGGCTTCTCCTGTGTGTTGTAGGGAGGCGGCGACGTCGACGTTATCTTCCTCGGTAACGTTCGGCAATATGGCGTCCAGCGTGGTCGTGGCCTCTCTGTCATGGACGAGCCTAAAAGCCGTCATTTGGGTGGTCTCCTGCACTGCGGTGTTGTAGGCGAAGACTACGTAAGGCAAGATGACGTCCCAGGTCTTGTGTTCGGCATCGACATATATAGCGAGCATATCGGCGATGGTTTTGTTGAGGCGTTTGGTCAGCCCGTCGGTCTGCGGGTGGTATGCAGTAGTTCGCCGGTGGCTGGTTTGGCTGTAATGGAGGATGGCTTGCGTCAGTTCCGCCGTGAATGCTGTTCCTCTGTCAGTGATGAACACATCGGGGGCGCCGTGTCGCAGACGAATGTTCTCCACGAAAAATTTGGCGACTTCTGCTGCTGTTCCGTTCGGTAGGGCTTTTGCCTCGGCGTAGCAGGTCAGGTAGTCGGTCGCTATAATGATTCACGCATTTCGAGATGTTGATTTCGGGAAAGGGCCAAGCAAGTCCATGCCGATCTGCTGAAAGGGCCTTGAGGCGGCTTCAATGGGGTTCAGAAATCCTCCTGGTCGGGTTGGAGGGGTCTTTCGTCGCTGACAATCCCGGCAGGATTTCACATCATGTGCGACATCGGCAGACAGTCGGGGCCAGTAATACTTGTCTTGAATGCGGCGGAGGGTGCGACAAAACCCGAGATGTCCAGCTCTCGGCTCATCGTGTGAGGCCTGAAGAAATTCTCCGCGCAGACTTACAGGTACAACAAGGAGGTAGGCTGTCTTTTTAGCTGCAAAGTTTTTCTTCACGAGGACATCGTTCTGGAAACAGAACGAAGACAATCCTCGTTTGAAAGAGGCGGGGGGTGAAGAAACCTTGCCTTCCAAGTATTTGATGAGGTATTTTATGTCGGGGTCCGAGCGTTGCTGTTGTGCAAAAGAGCTGGAGCTAATGGGTCCCAGGAACGCGTCCTCATCGTCGTCCGGCGGCGGTGCATCTACAGGGGCTCGTGACAGGCAGTCGGCGTCAGAGTGCTTGCGTCCGGACTTGTAAACGACGGTTACATGAAACTCCTGCCGCCGCAGGCTCCATCTAGCGAGGTGGCCGGAGGGGTCCTTCAAATTGGCTAGCCGGCACAGTGCGTGGTGATCGCTGACCACCTTGAACGGTCACCCGTACAGATAGGGGCCGAATTTCGAGGCAGCCCATATGATGGCAAGGCACTCCTTCTCAGTTGTCGCATAATTAGCTTCGGCTTTGGACAGGGAACGGCTAAAGTACACGATGACCTTCTCCACTCTGTCAATTTTCTGAACGAGGACAGCGCCTAGGCCCACACTACTTGCGTCGGTATGAATTTCTGTCTCGGCGTTTTCATCACAGTGCGCGAGGATCGGTGGGGACTGTAAACGACGCTGAAGTTCCTTGAAGGCTTCCACTTGCGGCGCTTCCCATTTAAATGGCACGTCTGCCTTTGTCAGGTGGGTCAGTGGCTCGGCGATCCGCGAAAAGTTCTTGACAAATCGTCGGTAATACGCGCACAGTCCGAGGAATCTGCGCATAGCTTTCTTATCGGCCGGTGGCGGAAACATTGCGATAGCAGCTGTTTTCTGCGGGTCTGGGCGTACTGCCTCCTTGCTAACAATGTGGCCTAGAAAAAGCAACTCTTCACAGGCAAAGTGGCACTTCTCTGCTTTCAACGTTAGGCCGAACGATTTGATTGCATCTAGCACTGTTCGAAGCCTTTTTAGTAGCTCCTCAAAGTTTGAGGCGAAGACGAAGACGTCATCTAAATATAATAGAAACATTTGCCACTTCAGTCCTGCCAGCACTGTATCCATTTAGTTTCCCCTACGAGGGCTAGGGGACCTTCCTCGGACAGCCGCGGCGTAGCTTCGGCCCGGTGATGCAAATCGTGCCGTGGACGGCGACGGGTAACGGGAAAAACGGCTTGAAGACACATACTCCCCTCCACGCTGGTAGACGTAAATTTCCCGTGGTCAGTGACCGGGGAGCGGTCGAGGGGCGTCGATGACAAAACCTCGCAGCCCGATGCGTCTGTACGGGCAGTGGCGACGTATATGACCGGCCTCGCCGCAATGGAAGCACAACGGGCGGTCGTTGGAAGTCCTCCAGGCGTCGCACTTCCTGGGGCTTGGGCGTCCTTTCTTAGGCTGGGCGGGCGGGGGCAGGGGGACGGCGTTCGGGAACAGCTGGTTCACGTCGAAGAGGCGGACTTCGGCTCTCGCGTTGGGGCTGAGGACTGCGTATTGCAGCGGCGTAGGTTAAGGCTGGAGCTTCAGCTGGAGGCGAAGATGACGGGGTGCCAAGCGAATGCTGCACTTCTTCGCGTACGATTTCCTGAAGGGTCGCTACCTGAGGCTGGTTGGAAGATGGTAGCAGGCGACGAAGCTCTTCCCGTACAATTTCTCGGATAACATCCCGCAGGTTGCTTCCGAATGCTGTGCCACCCGAAAGGGTAGTGGAGGTCAATTGTGGCTGTCGAGGAAAATGATGGGCTCGGGCTTCCAAGGTTCTCTCAATGGCGGCTGCTTCACTGATGAATTCCGCGACCGTCTTCGGTGGGTTACGGGTCAGACCGCCGAAAAGTGTCTCTTTAGCACCACGCATCAAAAGCTGCACCTTCTCCTCCGTCATGTCAGAATTGATACGTTGAAAAATACGCTTCATGTCTTCTACGTACGCAGTCACAGTCTCATTCGGGTGTTGGATGCGTGATTCTAGAAGCAGCTGAGCTCTTTCTTTGCGTACAACGCTGGTAAACGTACCCAGGAGCGGCTTCTTGAAGGTCGCCCAGTTCGTGAGAGAAGATTCGTGGTTTTCAAACCACGTTCTGGCAGGGTCGTCCAATGCAAAGTAAACGTTTCGAAACTTAGAGCTGTCGTCCCAGGCGTTCAGTGCTGCCACACGGTCGTACATGTCCAGCCAGTCTTCTACATCTTCGTGTGGTTCTCCACGAAAAGTCGGTGGCTCCCGGGGCTGGCGAAGCACGACAAGCGTTGGCTGTGCACCAGGTTCCATCGTGAGGGGCATAGCTGGATAGCAGATCAGCACCTCCACCAGATGTCACGTAGGGGTGACTGCTGTCCGGCGAACAGGAACACAGCGAGAATGTCTTCAAAACGAAGCTCTTTATTCGGGCTGACTTGCGCCCGCAAAGAACTGAATCACTCGGTGGCGGCGTAGCAACTAGCGTGTTCGGAGGTCGTCGAACAGAATGCCCGCCGCTGTCGGCCGTGCTCTTTTTAAAGCTGATAGCGAACATCCGAGATAAAGCTTAGGAAGTTACGAGAACATTCTGGCGCAAACTAGAATCGGCTCCGCCTGGATGCGATCAATCGAGATAATTCTAGGCGCGTCTTGCGTCACAAACGAAGCGATAAAGCGGCGTGCCGCGGCAGCCTTGAAGCATGAACAAATAAACACAACAAACAAACGGTAGAAACATTCGCGGCAATATGTTATGTAACCAAGAGCTTTCAAAAAATTTATCTCTATGAAACTTGCTAGAACGCGTGCCATTGGCTTGTCTTGACATCAAGATATGCAATAAGGGCAGAATTATTATCCTGCCTATTATAAAGTTGAGTTACAAGGTTTTGAATTTGCCACTTCACAAACAAGAAGAAAAACCTATATTCCTGTTTGTGAAGTGGTGATTTCCAAATCGTCTAATTACCTTCTATAACAGGTACGATAATAATTTTACCCTTATTGCATAGCCTCATGTCAAGAGAAACCAATGGCATGCGTTCTAGCGAGTTCCCTGCAGCAGAATTTGTTATAAGCTCTCAACAAAATGTTACCTAACATATTGCATAAATGCCCAAGGACTTGTTGTACATATAATAAATTACACATTGTAAATCGCCACGCAAAAATCAATCTTCCCTGAAGATTTCATAGTTGTAAGTTCATTAATAAAAAATATTTATAAGATCCTCTTACCCATTTAAGAGAGTTTGCATTATGCGTTATGGAGGTTTAGCGTCCCAAAGCGTCTCAGACTGTGAGGGACGCCGTAGTGAAGGGCTCCGGATAATTTCGGCCACGTGCCGTGCTTTAATGTGCACTGACATCGCACAGCACACGGGCCTCTAGCATTTCGCAGCGGGGAAAAAACCAGTGATACTGATACAGGTGTTAGAAGACACGAATGTAGAAAGTGCCGAGCGCTAAAAATTGCAACACAGAACCAAATAGGCAGAGAAAAGCGAATACAATTCCGCTAAAAGAAAGTCCCAATCACCATTTTCAGTGCACCCACGTGTGCAAATCCGCTTCACCCAGCGCTCTTGTCCAGGTGCCCTGAACAGGTTTCAAAACCTAGCTTCACACCACTTCCCAGAATTCGAACGTGCAACATCCTGTGTCCTCTTGCACTCCACCTTCAGCGTCTATTACTGGGCTCTGAGACACTGCCTTCCCATCGATATAGCCACCACTCCACGAATTCTCGGCCCCACCGGGCGTCGCAACATGCAGAGGTTGGTGAGTTGCGACACCACGGGTTCCCGAGCATCCGCAGGGACATCCCCGCAGTGGGATGATATTGAGTATTGCGCACCGCAGACCCGAGCCCCCGCGCTTAGCCTTGCGTGGCTCAGCCGTGTACGGTAGAGCCGATGCGGAGCGTTTCGACGTTTAAGTCCCTTCAGCGGAGGCAACATACCACTTTGGCCCCAGCTTCCCGTAGACAGCACCTCCGGTCCCGTACCCTGGTTGGGCTCCATGGTGGGTGGCTGCCACCGTGGCGGAGTAATATGTACTCTCTAGGGCTCCACTCCTATCGAAACATGATCGCACTCTGAAAAGAGTGCGGAACATGGCAGCAGACTTTTTCCCAATAAAGAAAACAGCATTGACCAAATTTTTCTCATCCACAGCGAAATAGTTTATTTATTTATTTATTTATTATTTGTTTATTTTGTGTACCCTTAGGGCCTAGAGGCATTTTGAGGGTAGTGGTTACATAAATTTCAATAACAAAAAAAATGTACAGTGCAGAAAACTAATTAGTAATACAAAAATGACGGCTCCTAGTTATAGAATGTTAGTTGTTGGGTTCTTGGTGTGCTGGTTAATTATATGTAATACACAACATACAGCGCAGCAGTACAGTGAAAAAACATACAAACAAAATGCTCGTACAAAAACAACAAAAAATATAAAAAATTACGAGGAACTTTAGCGGCTAAAGTGGTGAAAGGCGAAAGCCTGAGTGCTGCATTCTGCTACGCGATTGTTCACTGCACATTTTGTTGGTGCGTTAATTAAGGGCCAATTAATGACGCTTAATCTTCGCCTTTAGGAGTGGAACGCGACAGCGTGTTGTAGCGCTGCCACGCAGTCCAAGGAACGCCACCACTCGTTCGGCGCGATGCGTTGCCCTTTGAACGCAACGATTTTTGAGGAATGGAAATGGGGCAGTAATTCTCTGTCATCTCGCTGGACACCTGATCCGCACCGTACAGGAAGGGATGAAGTGTGAGTGAAAGAAGAAAGAGGGGTAATGAAGAAAATGAAAATTGTATTTGAGGAAAGGAAATGCGCATTAACTGTCTCACATATCTCAGTAGACACTAGTCGAAAATTGTATTTAAGGAAAGGAAGTTGCGCAGTAAATGTCTCACATATTTCGGTGGACACCCGTCAAAATTCGCGCGCGGTGACATCACGACAATTTGGACCAATCTGAAACTCGGACAAATACGCCTTGCTCGTCGGTAAATTGGTTTTTGGGGAAAGGAAATTATCTCTCTCATATCTCGGTGGACACCTAAACCTCACCGTAACGGAAAGGAAGGAAGATGGGAGTGAACGAAGACACCGTATTCACTAGACGCACCTTTGTTCATTCCAAACCATTGAGCTGGCATGGCGTAGTGGTAGCATTCTCAACTCGCACTCCGGAGACCGGGGTTCGACTCCCAAGCTTGGCCAAATTCCTACTCGGTTTTTATTTGCCTGGTCTGACTAGAATGGATAATTAGACAAATTGGTTAAGTAAGCAATTAACTAAAGTCAGTCCGACTTGGAGCATCACTATACGATCCATTTAATTGGTTGCATGGTTAGTAGCCAAAGTAGAATTGGCCCCGTTTGAAATTCGCGCACTGTGACGTCACGACCGTTTCGACCAATTGAAAAGCGTGACATTTCTGTCGACAGCTCCTGCTTACAACGATGAGACATTAAAGGCTTCCGCTTTAATAAATGCTCCTACTTATACAGTGTTTTCTAATGCTGTCTTGAAGCGTTGGTTGTCAGTAATTGTAGCGGTTGATGCAGGAAGGTGATTCCACTCAGCAGCTGTGCTCGGAAGGAATTACTGAAACATGGCATTGCTTTTGCAAAATGGAATTCCGACTTTGTTATTGGGATCTAGCTTAGATGAAATGTATTGGGGAGGGGAGATGAGTTCGTCGCGAAGGGAAGGATGATGAAATATCTTGTGAAAAAGTGAAAGTCTAAGGGCTTTACGGGGAGATGCTAAAGATGGCAGGTTAAGATTTAATTTCATTGCAGAAATGCTGGCAGTTCGGTTATAATTACAAAAAATAAAAGGAGCAGAATTGTTCTGGATCATTTCTAATGAGTAAATTAGGTTTCTTTTGAAAGGGATCCCAATCTGCTGCAGCATACTCTAGGTTTGAGCGGACTAGTGACTTATAAAACAGTAGTTTTAGGGAAGAAGGTGCCTTAGAGAAATTACGTTTTAGATATCCCAGCATGCGATTAGCATTGCTAATTACATAGGAAGTGTGAATGGACCAAGTGAGGTTGCTAGTAATAAGGATACGAAGATATTTGTAAGACGAAACAGGATCTAGAGGAACATTATTAAGGTGATAGGAATGTAGCTGGCCTGAAGTTCTTTACACACGCAGAAATTTACATTTTTTTAAGTTTAATTTCATTGATGATGATTGGCACCGAATAGAGATAGCGTTAAGGTCTGCTTGAAGAGAAGATATGTCATTGTCAAATGTTATTTCTCTGAAGATGACGCAATCATCTGCGAATAAATGAATGTTAGAGGAAACACAAGAGGGTAGATCATGAATGTAAATTACAAAAATAGGAGAGGACCAAGTACCGACTCTTGAGGTACGCCGGACTCTACATGACTTGGCTGCGAGGTTGAGTCATTAGCAGAAACAAATTGGGAACGGTTAAAAAATCTCTGCCTCTCCCGTAAACGAGAGTAGAGTAAGCATGAAATGTTTACGGGCCTAATGTCATCTCGGTGGACACCCGAACCACACCGTACAGGAAGGGAGGAACGCCACCACCCGTTCAGCGCGATGCCTTGCCATTTGAACGCAAGGTTTTTTGAGGAAAGGAAATGGCGCAGTAAATCTCTGCCATCTCGGTGGACACCCGAACGGCACCGTAAAGGAAGGGAGGAACGCCACCACCCGTTCGGCGCGATGCCTTGCCCTTTGAACGCAGCGCTTCTCCTCCGGATCACGTATGACAACGAAGTGTAACGTGGCATTTATGTGCTTTGTGCACGCATTATTAGAAATCGGAAATTATAATTCCGTGCATTATCAAACCCACAGCTCCACTGATATCTTGATAAACATTGAGAAGGCACTGGCAGCAGTTATTTTTTGTCTCGTTTGGAGACCAACCGGCGCTTGCATGCCGGTCGCGTAGGAGGGCTTAGAGAGTCTCGTTAAATCTCGTTAAGTCTCGTACGGTGCCCGGATGTTCTCGTTTCAGAACCCGGATGACTGGAATTTCAGTGCCCGGATGACGGGATTTCAGTGCCCGGATGACTGGATTTCAGTGCCCGGATTACAGTGTACTAGAATACTTTCTAGTACACTGTACCCGGATGACTGGATTTCAGTGCCCGGATGACTGGATTTCAGTGCCCGGATGAGTGGATTTCAGTGCCCGGATGAGTGGATTTCAGTACCCGGATGATGGCTCTCGGTCTCGGCGTGACGTCACCACACTGCCGACAACGGGGGCTAAAAGCATTTCATGCTTAAAACAAAGCATTCGATCCAAGCAAGCAAATGGGGATCAATGTTAAGTCGATTTAACTTAAACATTAGAAGGATATGGCATACTTTCTCAAACGCTTTCGAAAAATCTAAAAATATACAGTCGTAAAGTGAAGAGTGGTCAAGGATGACGTTTAGCTGATGCGTGAATGATACTAGTTGTGTTTCACATGAATAAGTCTTGCGGAAGCCATGTTGTGATGGTGAGAAAAATGAATTAGTTTCGAGAAAGCTAGCTAGATTTGAGGCAAGGACATGTTCTAGAATTTTACATGGAATGCAAGTGAGCGAGCTAGCCCCATAGTTATAAGGACAATGCTTGTCACCTGATTTATGGAGTGGGATCCCCTTCCCGACCTTCCATTCAGCAGGCAAGGAACCCTTTTCGAGCGACTGCTGGAATATCATGGTTAGAAAAATGAAAGAATAACAGCTCGAGTTTTTCAGAAATTTCGCGTTGATTAAATCGTGCCCAGGAGCGGTGGATGGTTTTAGAGATGAAATTATTGATTCGACGCCTTCTGCTTCAATGGTTATGGGAAACACTGCTGGGTAATCATTGTATTGCGTGGATTGGAGCGTATTATTGGTGGTTCACAAAAAGTTGCGCAGGAAATCTTCGTTAAGTACGGACGCACATTCGGTAGTTGGCATAACATTGGAAGAGCTGTCAATTAAGGTTATCATGTCATCCGCTTTGGAGTTAATTACACGCCAGAATTTTTTCTTGTCGGTTTTAAGCATGGATGGCAAGGTATTATGAAGAAATTTATCCTTTGCTTGTTTAAGTGCGGTTACATACTCATGGGCTGCGAGTTTGTATTTAGTTCATCGGGTTGTGCTAAAAGAACCTTTCACTGATTTGTAGAGACGATTTTTTTATTAGACAAGCGCTTGAGACAGATTCTGTACCACGCAGCGTTATGGTTAGAAACGAGGGTGTGAGTTTGGAGGTTTTGACATTGCCTCTGAGTTCGGGCAATGAACCGCCGCTGGCGATTTTGGATACCTTGCAGCCAGGGCACGATATATAAACAAGCTAGAATTCTTTCCCCATTCATTGGGTCGAAATGCATAAAAGATATATTGGGCGCTGGTTGCAAGGTATCCAAAATCGCCAGCGGCGATTCATTGCCCGAACTCAGAGGCAATGTCAAAACCTCCAAACTCTCAAACATAGAGTCCCTTGGGGACATCACTGTCTCCATCACAGCGCACCGATCCCTCAACACTGTGCGTGGCGTCATCTCATAAGATTATTTCATACTTCTTAGAGAGAAAGAAATGCTGGAAGAGTTCTCGGACCAAAATGTCACGATGTGAGCCGAATCCGAATCCTAAAGGAAAACAAAGAAATAGATACGAAACACTTAGTCCTCACATTCAACACAAGCACATTACCTGAAACCATCGAAGTTGGATAAATGCCAGGCACTACATCCCTAACCCCTGAAGATGCTTCAATTGCCAGAGGTTTGGGCACAGCTCACTGAGTTGCCTTCGGCCGCAAAACGTGCGCAAAATGCGCTTCCTAGGATAACTCTTCAGAGAACTTCAATGGCAATGCGTGACACAGTGTATACTGCGAGGGAGAGCACACTGCCTGCTCAAAATCATGGCCACCTTGAAAAGAGGAAATTAAATTATAATTAAGAAAATCAAGGTAAACATCAGCTTCGGAAAAGCAAGAAGGTGTTAAACGTTGACTCAAGGAAAATGATCTCTCAAACCTTAGAAAACTTTGCCTATATGACACTTGGGCGCGGCACACCACACCGGTCTGCGCCACCTGACCAGCTCACACACAGTGAACCCGAGGCAGGGCCACCCCTTGTCCCTGGCAGACGCGAGAGCTGCTTTCTCACCTCTGAAAAAGTGTCCGCCGGCCACCAAGTCGGCAGCCCAGCAGGCTTCCCTCATTAAGGACAAGTCTTGTTCAGGAGAAGCCCACAACACCCCTGCCCGCGGGTTCGCCGCGGAACTCCAGCACCTCCAGTGAGGCAATGGACACAAGTGAAAAATCGCCCCCGCTACAGCGGCAGCGGAGTCCTTTTGAGCGAAAAAAAGAAAAAGTACCTATAGCGGGCCCCAACAAGAAAGGACCAAGGGTCTGGGTACATCCCCCGAAAATGATCATGGCGTTTCTTAGCGAATGAAACTGCCGTGGAATACTAAAATCTATAGTGATGCATCAGAACTCCTAAAATCTGCCTCCAGTAGCACTGTGTCTACAGGAGCCCAACTTGGGACTTTTGTATCCAAATATTTTTAAAATGTAGTGTTTTTCGTGACCGTGAACAGGCGAGTAGGCTCTCTGGAGGCGTTGCAACCGTAGTCCATAACGGTGTTTCAACCAGAGAAATCAAGCTCCAAACAAAATACGAAACAGTTCCAATGACCGTTCTTAATTATAAAGCAATTACTATAAGCTCAGTACACCTTCAACCACGCTTGACAGTAACACTCCACGACCTAGAAGCGCTTATTATTCAGTTACCTAAGCCATATCTGGTAGATGGAAATTTTAATGCGCATTCCCTGTTTTAGGGGACCGAACAGGCAGACACTAGAGGCTGCATGATAGATTTTATTCTGAGCAAAAATGATTGCCTACTCAATACAAGGCAACCCACAAATTCCTCTTCAACTTCAGGAAAGATGAGCTGCATAAACTTGTCTTTCACCTCCCCCTCTGCTTTTAGTGATTTTAAGTAGAGTGTTATTCGCAATCCGTAAGGAAGTGATTACCTTCCTGATGTAATTAACTTTTCATCACCACCACCAATCATTCGGACTAAACCATGCCGTTGGAAGCTGCACTTAGAGGACTGGCCACGTTTTTGAGAAAAGACCATTTTGAGAAAATTCTTCTGCGTAAGCTTACCATTGTTGAACTCGATAAAATTTTCACAGCATGCATCACTGTGGCTGCGCACCTAGCTATTCCGCAGTCATCAGGAGTAGTAGGACAAAGTAACAAGGTCTGGTACACACACAGGGATGCCGAGAAGCGAAAAATAAACAAAATAAAGACTGAGGAACTTTCCGAAGATACCCAACTAACGAAAACCTCATAAATTTTAAAAAGGCGAGAGTAAAACCTCGACACATGCTTCGGAATGCTGAGAAAAGTTCCTAGAAAAACTGTCATCAAAAATATTTCAGTTACATCCAAAAGATCTGGGAACAGGTCCTTAAACTTAATGGCTGCTTTTTCCTTTAAGAGTTCCTTTCCTGACAGTTCCTGGAACACAAACAAGTATACGCGAACAGGCAGACAAAGGAGGGGACCACTTCTCAAGCTTCTCTTTCCTCACCCTACACAAAATCATGTCTAAGGTACAAGAACACAAATGAAAAACAACGACTGCCCACAAGTGGCAGTGCAAATGGATATTACATATTTTCAATTACACTGCAATAAATGATAGACTACTCTCGATCGGCAAACAGAGAGCACCGAGCCCTGATGAAATACATTATGGAATACTTCTAACCTCTCCGAAGATGCTATAGAAGCTCTTCTGAAATTCTTCAGCTCATTATGGAAATCTGAAAAAATGCCAGAGGCGTGGAAGGCCATGATTGGGCCATTCTTGAAATCTGCAAAAACGCCAACTTCGGCTGGTAGTTGCCGGCTAATAGCTCTCACGATTTGTCTTTCCAAATGTTTTGAAAGTGCGCTAAATATGAGATTAATGTTCATCCTTAAACCGCGCTAACTTCTTGACGTCGATCAATGTCGATTTAAAAAAGCATATCGGACAAATGACAATCTTGTCCATCTTCAAAACACAGTCCGTGAAGCATTAATAAACAAACGAACACCGTCTGGCAGTATTATTTGACTTGGAAAAGGCTTATGAGACCACCTGGAGGTTTGAGATTCTTCGCGACCTAGCGGACCTAGGAATCCGCGGCAGGATGCTGAACTGTTTGAAAGACTCTCTCTGACCGTTCATTTCATGCACGCCTAGGTTCCACGCTTTAGAAAAAGTTCATCCAACAAAATAGGGCACCGCAGGGTGTATTCTAAGTACCATGGTTCTTGATGTAAAAACGAATTCAATATCGAGAATCATTCCAAAGTACATCATGCATTCCGTATATGTTGATGGCCTTCAAATTACACACCTTCCTGCTTATCAACATGCGATAGACAGGTACAACTCACATTGAACAAACTAGCGCTTTGGGCACACCAAATGGATTTAAGTTCTCTCCGCAAATAAGAGTTACCGTCCTTTTCTCACTGAAAAGAGGCGTGCAGATTGATCCCGCTCTGTACTTCAGTTAAATTGTACAGCGAGTAAAACAACAGCAAAAAGTTTTAGGCATAACTTTTACGAGAAAGCTCATATTTTTATCTCACATAAACGCCCTCAGAAAGGAAGCTTCCCGATCCCTAAATATACTGAAAGCACGACTGGGCCTCCGAAGGTTGTACCTTTTAGATCTACCGCTCCGTAGTACGGTCCACTTGACACTATGAATTGATTGTGTACGGGTCTGCGAGGTCATCACACCATAAAAAGCTGGATCTTGTACAAAACATTGGTCTGTGTCTATCAGCTGGCGCGTACACAACATCCTCTATAAACAGTACATAAGTCGAAACAAATGTACCATCCCTTGGAAACAGAAAAGCAATGCTAACCTGTGCATACGTAATGAAACTGAGATCCTTAAGAAAACACCTTTGTTACCCTATAGTTACTAAGTGCACATCCAAAAAATTCAGTAATAAACCACAATCAATCCGATCTTTGTTATTACGCTTTCAAGATACATGTCAAGAACTAGGAATACTAAATCGCCTACCTGAAACTGCCTCAAAACACGAACCATAACCGCCATGGTACTGCTTTCCCGCCGCGTGGGACTTTACGCTAACACATGTGAAAAAAACAACACCACATGAACATAGAGTACAAGGATACCTGACTTTGAAAGCGAGATATGACAGGTACATGGAATTTGACACAGATGGCTCAAATACAACAACGCACGTTGGAAATGCATAGCGCAGGGGAAACGTGAAAAAAAGTAGTAAGAGTGTGAAGTTATGTATGAGTGTTTACTGCCGAATGTTATGCAGTCTGTATAGCACTGAGCAAAACAGTACATGAGAGCATCTAAAGCAGTATAACCTACACCAACTCCCTGAGTTTACTGACAGCGCTACAGTCAAGAAATGCAGTTGAACCCTGAGTAGGCAGCGCCGTACACAACATGGAAAAATCACAACAGGAGGAGATAAGATAAGGTTCTGGTGAGTCCCATTCTACGTCGGCATAGAGGGTAACGAGAGAGGCGACAAGGTGTTGCGCGGGGTCGGAGTGGTAAAATAAAAAACTGTGAACATACCTCATAAAGACTGCATAAAGTTGATATATAGTAAATTGAAGAACAAATGAAAGAAATAGGCGACAATGAACTGAACAACGAACTACACTTCATACAGCCCACCTTGGGGAAATGGAAGTCATGCATACAGCAGGAACGTTTCACTGAAGTAATCTTACGTCGCTTTCTCATAGGACACGCACACCTGACAGATAACTATTCACTGAAGAAACAAGATAACCCTCTTTGTGAAAGATGTGGACACGCACTCGCACCATACCTTATTTCATTCGCATAAAAACCAAGAAAAAAAGTATTTTACTCAATTTTATAAAGAAAACATTCCTTTACACTCAGCGCTTCTGTTAACTGACAATGCAATTGTTAATATGTCTTATGCATTTAGGTTTCTAAGGGAAGCGAGTTTCCTTCAGAAAATGTGAATTCATACCCAGTGTTTCGCTCTACTTTATAATACACTGCAGCCACTTTCTCACTCCTGAGAAGGCTGAGGTTTTTACTTGATTGTTTGACAGCCTCGAGATCTTTGTTCAGGCAGTGATGGCCGCTGAGGTTATCAGACTGTATTTAAAGCTTTTATTAATAGCAATTTCTAAAACTACTTTCCTTTGTCATCCCTATGTAGTACTAATGTTTTAGACCCTTTACACCACAGATGATTTTTCACATTTCTATAGAACTGCAGAAAATGCTCTTATACCGTGAGCTTGGCGCATGAAGGCCATAGTTGCCTATGTGCTGTAAAGCCCAACACAACTAAAGAAGAATTATCGGGTTGCGGACGACGCAAACAACACCGGGAACAATTATTACCCTCCACAGGCTCCGCATCACTTTCATCTGGGTTTAAGGCCGAGAGTATCCGAAGCTAGGCGCCTGCTGGCCCTTCAGCGCTTTCTAACGCATCTGCTAAAACGTGGTGCGGTATTACTGACCCGCTCTGAGCCCTACTCCAAAGTAGCGGTGCGATGAAACGGACAGGATCACTTTGTCCTGTATTCTCAGTGGTCACCTATCATATCATGCGTCCGGGTATCCACAGGCCTTTACTGCAAGCTTGCAAGCGCTTTGTTGGAACTGGAGTGTCGGCTGACAGGCTGCTTGCGTTCAAGTATTTCTGATGCCTCGGCCTCGAATCCGCTGCCAGCGCTTCTTTGGCGGCGTACAACAGTGTCACGGATGTTCGTTGACACCATCTTTCCTTGGACTATAAACGATAAGTTTAAACTTGCTCCGCCAGTTTCTAGATCGCTTTCTAGGTCGCTGAGCACTATCACGAATACAAGTGAAGACATATGTTAGAAATGGCTCTAACAAGAAAGAAAACCAAAAGTGCCCGTGGGAACGTGGGCATCCTTGCATCTAGTAGCACACGCTTGGTACAGGCTCTAACGGGAGGTTATCCCATTCTACTACCACGGAAGCCGCCGTGTAATATCGCCGGAGCCGACCTACTGCTGCCATGTGTAGCCTCTTGTCTAGCACCATGTGGATGCTGAAGACTGCGATGATACTGAAGCTTGATACTGATCACTGTCCTTGTCGCACACTGCAACAGATTTTTTGTTAATTCGGGAGTAATGGCGAACTTTAGGTTGGTTGCTTTATGGGGTTTAACGTCCCAAAGCGATTCGGGCTATGAGAGACGCCGTAGTGGAGGGCTCCGGAAATTTCGACCACCTTGGGTTCTTTAATCACTGAAGACATCTGATCAGCTAAAAGGCTTGTTGCTGGACGAATCAACACGGGGAAGATTTCAAGGACCAAATGCTTAGCCCTCGACAACAAAGCGACGAACGGAGGCCCAAGTATCTCTTTAGTCCTTGTTATTCAGTTACACCCACCCTCTGGATCGGCTCCGCTCTAAGTCAAACGCTTTGATGGCATGTTTGCTCTTTATAAAATTGTGACATTTTGTAATCGAAGTCCAAGAAGGTACGCAACACGTGAAAAAAATGAGATCAGGCTGTTTACGAGCAAGATTACCGTCGTTAACCGTGCGGATGCCCCAACTGCTGCCTTAAAAACGCCTAATAGCACTGGAGTGATTCGCAGCTGAGAATACGGCGAGATGTATACGCTTTTCGAAATGTATATGGAGGTGACGTGCGTGGTGCACGTAAAGGATGCAAGCTATTTCATTTAACTGATGCAAATATATGGTTTTATGCTAACTGGCAGAGAATGGATGCTCTGAAGTCGAAAACGACCTCTGGTCGTCGCGCAACCGTTCAAACTCCGCCGCTCAGCACAGCATCGCCGTACATGGCGCAAATACGATATCATACACCGCAGCGAGAAGAATTCACAGACCACCTCATCGCCGAAAGTAAATGCAAGCATGAAATGCACAGGAGGAAAGGTAAACTGTTATCTAAGGCGGCACAGAAGATACTGATATCTGCACACGAGTTATGGAACGTCCCTAATTAGCCACGTTTATTTTCTTAACCTTTCTTCACGAGCAACAGCGCACTCAGATTTCTGTGCCGCTTTTATGTATGACGACCCGCGCGACCAACGCTCGCCGCGTGTCGAAGAAGGAATGGTGCCAATACATGTTAGAAAGAAGGCTATGATTTAGTCTCGGCTGGACGCTGTCGTCGCTGCCTCCGCCGGCCAGCACGTCCAAGAACAGATAAGAGCTGGTTACTCACCGCGCTAATGGATGGCGCCGCCGGAACTTTGCTCTGTGGCTCGCCGGCATTACGTAATAGCGGCAATCACGCGGCGCTCCCTCCTCGCTTATGAAGTGCCGCCAGAACTGCGCGTGCGCTTCTCGGGCTGCAAGACAGAACTTAGGCTCATTTGCTTTGTGCGATGGCTTCGCTCACCACGGACCCACGAAGCCGCTGTTTTTGACGCTTGCGGTGCTCCGGCGACCGCGCAGCATGTAGGCACATGGGAGTGAACTGAAAAATTCGCCATAGTTGGTCTGGGTTCGCCTCCCACGTTCTCCCTCCGTCCTGGCGAGAAGGTCACCAAGGTCGCAGACGAGCAAGTTATCGACCATCTTTGGTCCAGATAAGTGGGAGACTCGCATACACCCCCATGCCCAAGACTACGTACGTACATGGGAGAGTACGATATAGCCGCCAATCTTTGTATTGTTCGTTCATTCTTCAAAGTTCTTCACGAGGACATCATTCTGCACGCAGAATGAAGACAATCCTCGCTTGAATGAGGCGGGGTGTGAAGAAACCTTGCCTTCCAAGTGCTCTATGAGGCGTTTTAGGTCGGAGTCCGAGCGCTTGCTGTGCAAAAGACCTGGAGCTGATGGGTCCCAGGAAGGCGTCCTCATCGTCGTCCGGAGGTGGTGCATCTACAGGGGCTCGTGACAGGCAGTCGGCGTCAGAGTGCTTGCGTCCGGACTTGTAGACGGTGACGTCAAACTCCTGCAGGCGCAGGCTCCATCGAGCGAGGCGTTCGGAGGGGCCCAAAACTCGCAAACCAGCAGAGTGCGTGGTGATCGCTGCCACCTTGAACGGTCGCCCGTACAGGTAGGGGTGAAATTTCGACGTAGCCCTGATGATGGCAAGGCACACCTCAATTGTCGAAAAGTTAGCCTCAGCCTTGGACAAGGAACGGCTAGCGTATGCGACTACTTTCTTTAGTCTGTCGGTGTTCTAAACGAGGACGGCGTCTAGACCAACGCTGCTTGCATCGATATGAATTTGTCTCGGCGTTTTCATCAAAGCGCGCGAGGATCGGTGGGGAATGTAAACGACGCTGAAGTTCCTTGAAGGCTTCTGCTTGCGGCACTTTCCATCTAAATGGCACGTCTACCTCTGTCAGGTGGGTCGAAGGCTGCGTTTTGCGCGAAAAGGTCATTACAAACCGTCGGAAATATGAGCACAGTCCTAGGAATCAGCGTACAGGTTTATTATCGGCCGGCAGTGGAAATAGTGTGATAGAAGCTGTATTCTGTGGCCCTGGGCGTATTCCCTCCTTTCTAATGATGTAGCCTGCAAGCAGCAGCAGCTGTTCATAGGCAAAGTGGCACTTCTCTGCTTTCAAGGTTAAGCCGGACGACTTTGAGGGGCGAGTAATGGCGCGAATTTTTGCAGTGTTTCTGCATTCTTCAAAGCTGCCGGCAACCGCTTTATCTCTTTGTTTTGTTATTCAAGATGCGAACAGAGTTATGTCGATTGATCGCATCCAGGCAGAGCCGCTTCTACGTTGTTCCAGAGTGTTCTAGTAACTTTGCAGGTTTAATCTCAAAAGTTCACTATCAGCTTCAAATTCACCACGCCTGAGAGCGGCGGGCATTCAGTTCGACGACCGCCAAGCACGCCAGCTGCAACGGCGCCGCCAAGTCATTCAATTCTTTGTGGGCGCAAGTCGACCCAAATAAGGAGTTTCGTTTGGAAGCCATTCTCGCTGCTTCCCTGCTGTCCGGACTGCAGTCACCACTACGTGACAATATGAAGCTTGACGCACAGGTAATGACGCACGAGGTACACGCAGCAGTGAGGTCCTTTATCAATACTACAGCCCCAGGCAAATATCAGACAGCTATTGCGATAACCCTAAACGACAAGCACGTAAAGGCCAAATGGACCTCATGAAGAAGCACTGGTAAAAAGGCACAGCCCCCGAAGAATGGAGACATGCGGAGATCATTATGAACCTCAAAGCATGCAAAGTACCAGCCTAGATAATCTCCGACTCGTCTGGCTAACCTCTTGCCCATGGAAGGTTTTCGAAAAGTCGTCAAGACAAGACTAACCAACTGTATGGAAGACAACGACCTGTTTACGCACAGTATGTTCGGCTTCAGGCCGAACCCAAATAGCGCAGGAAATCGGCCCGATGTTGCAAATGGATGGCGTCACTCGGTCCTTTGCAGGAGCGGTCTTTGCCAATATGTTAGCAATATTGGGCTCATAACTGTGCTGCTGTGGCAGACATGGACACAAAGACTTCCTGCTACAAGTGAAAGGGACCGTAATAGGCAAAATATAAGCGAATAACGAAATCATTAAACTGGCCATAGATCTGAAGATAGCGTTTGACAGCAGTAGTTCCCAAGCGATACTCAAAGGTTTCTCCGCAACAAATTGCGGAAGAAAGCCTTCGAGTAGGTGAAGGCGTTCTTAACGGGCAGATCAGCTGCAAGTGAGAATAGAAACATTCGGTCAGAAATGACAAAGATCACTAATAAGGGCACACTGCGAGGGTCAGTTGTCTCGCCAGTACTCTTTAACATCGCCATGAGGGGAGTATTTATTTATTTATTTATTTACAAATACTGCAGGCCCTTCTCGGGCCCATGCAGGAGTGGATACAAAGGATACATTACAGGGGAACAAGTTAGGTACGTATATAATACAAAATAAGAATTCATCATCATAGCGGCATCGAGGCGGTAATGATGCCAATTCAGGGAAACGAAAATAACGGGTTCGGTACGGAAACAAATATAGTTACAAAAAATACTAAATCAAAGTCAGCATCATAGCTTTATCACGGCGGCATTACTGATGAATCAATGCTATTGACATGCTCTATGAATGATTCAACTGAGTTGCAGTTTACAGCTGTCGAGGGTAGTTTGTTCCAGCTAGATATAGCCGCTGGAAACAAAGAATATTTATGAGCATTAATATGGCTTATGGGTTGATGAAGTGCTTTCTCATGGTTAGTTCTCGAAGAGTGACGAAATGGCTCCTGGGGGTATGTTTCTCTTGATATGTTCAAATCACCATGATAAAGTAAGAACAGAAACTTTAGTCTTGATGTTGTTCTACGCTGTGCCAAGCTGTGAAGATCCCCTTTGTGAAGTAGGTTAGATACGCTGGAATGTCTGGAAAAGCTTGAGTATACAAAGCGCACTGCTAAGTTTTAAATGCGTTCTAGTTTGCCTATCAAATATTGCTTATGTGGACTCCTGATAATGTCAGCATATTCTAAGGTTGGTCTTACGAGCGTTGTATATGCATTAAGTTTTACATTAGGAACAGCATTGCGTAATCTTCTTCTGAGGAAATACAGCTTTCCTTGGGCCTTATGACATATGTTTTTAGTGTGTTGTTCCCAGCTTAGACTGCTTGATAGTGTCACTCCTAGGTATTTTATATAATAAGTTTTCTCAATTGGTACATTGGCTATAATGTATGAAAAATCTAGTGGCTTTTTCTTGTTGCTAAAAGTTATGCTTTTTGTTTTAGTGGCATTCAGTCTCATTCCCCATCTGGTGCACCAAGTCTGAATAGCCGATAGAGATTCATTCAGTTTAATTTGATTTTCTATAGAATCTGTTACTTTATATACTACGCAGTCGTCCGCGAAAAGAGTGAATCTATGAATTGGTATCATTGATATAAATTAAGAACAATAAGGGAGCGAGGACTGAACCCTGTGGTACTCCTGAGTAGACATCCAAGTTATCAGACTCAGTATTTTTCAGTTTTACACACTGTTTGCGGTTTTTCAAAAAAGCAGTCAATCCATGTAATGATGTTGTTTTCGATACAATAGCCCGCAGTTTCATAAGTAAGTCTTGGTGAGGAACTAAGTCAAATGTCTTAGAGGGGTCTAAAAAATGGCGTCTAACTGGCCTCGTGCATTAAGGGCGTTTGCAATATCGTGCACTATCTCTGCTAGCTGTGTGGTTGTTGACAATCGCGATCTAAAGCCATGTTGTCGACTGTAGAGAAGGTTATTAACTTCTAGGTGATTAATAACTGCTTTATAAATAATATGTTCGAGTATTTTACAAGAAGAGCTAGTTAGTGTAGCCGGTCTGTAGTTATTTAGTTCATGTTTGGGACCACCCTTATGAACTGGAATTATTTTAGCCCTACGCCAGTCATCCGGGATTGTTAGTGTTCGCAACGAAAGGGTGAAAATTCTTGATAAGTATATAGAAACCTAGAAGGCATATCTATTAAGGAAATTACCCGCCGCCGCGGTGGCTCAGCGGTTATGGTGCTCGGCTGCTGACCCGAAAGACGCGGGTTCGATCCCGGCCGCGGCGGCTGGAATTTCTTTGGAGGAGAAATTCTAGAGGCCCGTGTACTGTGCGATGTCAGTGCACGTTAAAGAACCCCAGGTGGTCGAAATTTCCGGAGCCCTTCACTACGGCGTCTCTCATAGCCTCAGTCGCTTTGGGACGTTAAACCCCATAAAATAAACCAAACCTATTAAGGAAATTATTGAAGATGTCATCAGGCCCTGGAGATTTCTTTACGTCTAGTTTGCGCAGCAGGCACAATATGCCATCTTCACTAATGTTTATTTCTGACATGGGATGAGTGATGGGGTATGAGTCAAGAGAAGCACCTGAAACCGAGCGCGAGAAAACAGACTGAAAGAACGAGTTAAATGTTGTAGCAATAGCGTCAGGGTTAGTTATGATTCCACTCGAAGTTTTTATTGCACAAACTGTAGATTGTTCACTTGCTAAATAGCGCCAAAGCTTTCGCGGGTCATGTTTCATAAAGGACGGTAACTTCTCCGAGAATAAACGTGTTTTCGCGGTTCCAATTTTATCTTTGAGCGTACTGACAAGGCGCACAATATCGCCTGATAGGCAGCGCTTGCGACGACACTTAATCTTTCTTTTCAGATGGATAATGTCTCGCGTTATCCACGGATATTCTCGGTTGACGCGTTTCCTTCTCACAGGAATGTACTGCTTTTCGCAGAAGTGAACACTTCCTTTAAAATAGGACCACATTTCACATACGTCGTTCAATGCCTCAAATGCTGGGTAACAAGATTCTAGATGAGCTAAAACAGAAACGACATCAGCCCGCTCGTAGTCTTTAACAAAAGTGGTAGATGATTTGACAGTCGTATTCGTAACATGCAATGAACATTCCAGGAATAACATATTATGATCTGAGATTCCTTCAGTTACATTTACTGAACAGTTGTCAAGTGAATTGCTAACAAGCATAAGGTCGAGTAGAGAAGAGCACGAAAGTTCGAGTATCAGAAGTAACTAATTTAAAGAAAAACTAAAAGTGCTTAGTAGCAATATTTCAGCGCTTTTCACTTCATTGTGATCGTGTGACATCTCTGACCAATTTATTCCAGGCAAGTTGAAGTCTCCTGTAATGATTATTTCGGGTCTAGAATTTGTACGTTGCATGAGGTAGTCGTGCATCACTTCGAGATACTCGGGAGGAGCGTTGGGTGGTCGGTACACGCCTCCAAGGAGTGTGCGTTTGCCCTCGTATTCAATATTACACCATACACTCTCATAGCCATCAATGTCATCCATGCGGGAAAATTTAATGTTATTTTTAATCGCTATCGCCACTCCTCCACCTCTTGTGCCTCGGTCTTTGCAGACAAGTTTGTACGATGGCGGAATTATTTCCGAGTCTTGCACTCCTGCATTCAACCACGTTTCGCTAATCACCAGGATATGTGGCTGATAAGCCATCAACATTGTATCAATGTTGAAAATAAATTTGATTTGATTTGATTTGATTATGCCTTCAAGTAGACTTAGTTTGTTAACTACACTTCGCGCGTTCGATACAACTCTAAGAACTTTATGGTCACCTTGTCATTTTTTCCGCCGGATTTCGTTTTATCAAGCTCAGAAGCCCTTGAGCGAGATACCTCCATTCTGCAATTTTGTTGTGAATTCCATATGTATACCTTTCCGTCCACTTTTAGCTTGTCGAACGTAAGAGACACTTTCGCTCCATTCGCCATTTCTTCTGCTGCAGAGCGCCAAAGGTTTCATCGTATGTCTCTTACTCTCTTTGAAAAGTCCTCACTTATAGATACATCTGATCCCTTCAGTTTAAAACAACTAGACATAATTTTAGCTTTTTCAGAAAAATCGAAAAGTCTCAACATGATCGTACGGGAGCGTTCACTGTTGGGGTTTCCGATTCGATGTATTCTTTCCATTGAGACTACTTCTATTCCAAGAACGTCTTTAAAAATGTCTTGCTTGACTTTATCCTCTAGTGCTTGTGCGTCTTCCTCCGTCTCTTCTTTTACACCGTATATTAGGAGGTTATTGCGTCGGCTCCTGTTTTCCAGGTCATCCACCTTGGCTGCCAGGTCTAGCATCTGCTTATTGGTATTCGTACAAGGTTCATCGCATTCTGCTAGTTTCTCTTCACAATGCTTCAATCGGCTCACTTCCGTCTCTATTACCGTAATCCTTTCTTGGATACTACTGACTGTTGATTCTACTTGCTTCAGGTTCGTTGTTAGCTCTTTCAAAACTTTGTTGGTTTTCGTCTGCTCTTTAAGAATTTTTTTCAACATTTCAGTGTTAGGGCTAGAGTCTGAGTCTGAGTCAGAGCGCGGTCCGGGGTTTAGTTCAACGTCCCCAGATGTTAGTAGCAGCAATCTAATTACATGAAAGCAATCAACCAATGTAGAAACAAGAAACTGTGGACTTGGTAGCACTATCAAAGCACGAGAGTCATCACGAACAGAATATACTGTGCATTTATCACCAACCTGCACAATGAAGAAGAAATGGGTGAGCATCCCTGTTCGTCCGATGCCACCAAGTCTACTGAAGTGTCGGCCGGTGGGGCTGTTGTTTATATAGCTGCGCTGCCGCACTTCTGTTGACGTCACCTCCTGGGTCAGCTTGTATGGTCGCACCACACGTGGAAGGGAATTGAACAGTGGCGGTAGTGCTCCGTCGATGATACGGCTATCAGTCGAGCGGTCCAGTGGGTTCAAAGTGCCGGCCTCTCGGCAAGCATGTGCACTGTGTCCATCGTCGAATCCTGCCGAATACAGCGCGATCTGCACAATGAAGAAGAAATGGGTTAGCATCCCTGTTCGTCCGATGCCACCAAGTCTACTGAAGTGTCGGCCGGTGGGGCTGTTGTTTATATAGCTGCGCTGCCGCACTTCTGTTGACGTCACCTCCTGGGTCAGCTGGTATGGTCGCACCACACGTGGAAGGGAATTGAACAGTGGCGGTAGTGCTCCGTCGATGATACGGCTATCAGTCGAGCGGTCCAGGGGGTTCAAAGTGCCGGCCTCTCGGCAAGCATGTGCACTGTGTCCATCGTCGAATCCTGCCGAATACAGCGCCATCTGCACAATGAAGAAGAAATGGGTGAGCATCCCTTTTCGTCCGATGCCACCAAGTCTACTGAAGTGTCGGCCGGTGGGGCTGTTGTTTATATAGCTGCGCTGCCGCGCTTCTGTTGACATCACCTCCTGGGTCAGCTGGTATGGTCGCACCACACGTGGAAGGGAATTGAACAGTGGCGGTAGTCCTCCGTCGATGATACGGCTATTAGTCGAGCGGTCCAGGGGGTTCAAAGTGCCGGCCTCTCGGCAAGCATGCGCACTGTGTCCATCGTCGAATCCTGCCGAATACAGCGCGATCTGCACAATGAAGAAGAAATGGGTGAGCATCCCTCTTCGTCCGATGCCACCAAGTCCACTAAGAAGACTCACGTAGAAGACTCACTCGCGAAAAGTCTCACGAAGAAAACATAGATGGTGCTATTAACACACAGATATAACGATATGGACACAGCAGTATTTTACCGGGGGTGGTAGTGGTAAAAACGTTTATTTCCTCTGAAAAGCAGGAGTTACATCGAGGTTGCTCTGGGGTCAGGCTTAGTGCCCTTCCCCTCACAAAAACTAGGTGGAGTCCCTAGTAGGACACCCCAGTGGCTTCCGCTGCCGTCATCGCTCGTTTGACCATCGCCTTTTGGGCTTTCAGGTCGGAACAAAAATTCGTCCTGGTTCGGGGTTCGAACCCGGGACCACCGCTTCACCGGAGCAGTCGCTCTGCCAACTGAACCAACCTGTACGGCAAGCTTGTGTTAGGTTTCTTCTGTAGCCGTATGGCTGCGCTCAGGTGGATGGCAATGAGTAATAACTCCCTTATTAGAAATTTACTCCACCTTGGGGGATTCTCCTAAACATTTCACCAACACTGTTCTCACTTCGAGTTATTGATCAATTCGCTCTCGCCCTACCTAAGCTTTCCGTCCCGGTTAGCTCAGTTGGTAGAGCGACTGCTCCGGCGAAGCGGTAGTCCCGGGTTCGAACCCCAAACCAGGACGAATTTTTTTTTTAACTACGAAGTTTCAGAGAAAGCTGTATAGCTTTCCTCTGTAGCCGTTTGACTGCGCTCAGGTGGATGTCAATGAGTAATTACTCCCTTATTACAAATTTTCTCCACCTTGGGGATTCCCCTAAACATTTGACCATCACCCGCTGGTAATTGGTGAGTCACTCATCTAAGTCTTCACCAGCCTTGCCGGAAAACGTCTGCAGCCAGAGGTAGTGCTTCCAAGCAGGCGCTGCTGCTCTGGTCGGACGTTCGTCGACTCCCTAGATCATTTGCACGGGCAACAGTGGCATCCCGGCAAGTATTTGGCTCCAGCGATGTCGAAAGGGGTCCGTGGTGATCGACCCCGCACTTACACCACACTGTTACAGGTTCTATTCACAAAAGCTATTTGCGTAGGCAGGTCGACACGAGTCTATTGCGTCGGCGAGAAGATGCCGAGATTCTTCTTTTTCTGCGTGCGCACTTCTTCGTTGTTCCTTCAGGGTCCACATGTAGCGCGTGACAATATGATCGATAAATCGCAATAATTTGTAACTGTGGTCTACTGGACAGCACGCCTGGCACCCAAACGAGGATACAACAGTTCGATTTCCGACGCAGGTCCGCCGCCACTCTTTTCGGGCGAACGGTTTCATCCCAACGCTCCTAAGCGACGGTTTATTCAGGTCGTGAAGTTAAGCACCACAACATTTACTCTCGAGAAGAGACTAATAGTTGTGGCAAGTCAGTTCGGCCCCGAAAGGATGGACCCCGTGGCCCTTTCCATTCAAGAACAAAAATCACGTAGTCTTGTTATATTTGTGCTCCTTACATCACAAGAGAGTAGTTGCATCATGTTGCAGTGCTTCGCGCACACTTACGTTGCATTTCTTAGATAATGAAGATGTCGTAATAAATAAGGAAACGGAGATAAGTGGCATCGACCTAACATACGAAGGCTTTCATTTCATTTTTAATCAGGGGAGAGAGATTTAAGCGGTGTGTAAAGTTAAGAGCAGTGACACTCATCCACATTGGCTACAATCTGCTCTACATTCCTAGTGTCCATGAGTACCTCAACTCAGTATATTACATTAAAGTCAACCTAAAGCAGT